>NC_056747.1:976727929-977027929 GCF_019279795.1 Protopterus annectens
CTTCGCCCGATCGATAGTTGTTGAGTCCATTCGAGCCGGTCCCGAGCCCTTCGGAGCCGATGGAGAAATCGGTTCGGGCCCGATCGGTATCCTCTAGATCATCCAAGATGTCTGATTCGGACATCGACAGGGTGCTCCTTCAATCTTCCAGTCTCCAGTGTTCCAAAAGCTAGTTTCGGCTCCAGCCCATTTGGCTTCGGAGCCAATGGTCCACTCCCTACTGTGGTTCCTCCTCCAACAGCTTCGCACCGTTGGAGCCGGGTGCTCGTGGAACCTGTGGAGGCGTTAGGGTCGCGCGCGACCCTTGCTCCAACTCCGGCTCTTGGGTCGGAGTTGAGTACACGGACTTCTTCCTTCGCCATGGGGAGGCTTGGGATTGATGCTTTTGGTCCCAAGTCTCCCTCTTGGTGCGTCGGCGCGGGACTGCCGTCCACTGTCGTGGCCACGGAGGTGGGAGCCTCCCAGGATTCTGGTGGTGCCGCCTTCAGGGCTATGAGGAGTGCTTTAGCCAAATCTTCGTTGGCTACCTCCACGGTTTCCCCAGCTCCTTCCCTGCATACGGAGACTGGGTGGTTGGCAGTCCCCTGTCCTTAGACAGCGGAGCCCCAGGCCTCAGGTTACCCCGCTGGGGTTTCTCCCCTCCTGGAGGTCCTTCTGAAGCCTCTTCGAAGAACCCCCAGGAAGAGATCGTGCAAGAGGAAGCACGTTGACTCCCCTGATGAGTCTCTGACATCCGACACTGATCTCGATGATACAGAGGGGTCCCCCAAGTCGTCCTCGGATGATGTCTCCTTTGCAGACATCCTGGAAGCCCTAAAACAACGAGGCGGCTGGCAGTCCAAACCTCCCTCTGCTGATGAGTCGGTGTTCCTGAAGGCCTTCGGGGCTCAGCCCTCTGCCTCCTGGGTGTCTCCGCCCTTCGACGAGCTCTTGGATTTGATCTGTCGAAGGGTGTGGGAACACCCAGACTCTGTGGAACCGGTGTCTGCTCGTCCGAACAAATTTCTCTCGGCGCCCCCTGATAGAGAGTTCCTAACTAAAGGTGTGGCTGTAGATGCTTTGGTGGTGTCATCTGCTACCCAGCAAGATGTAGCAGAGGCTTCTACGTCCGTCCATCCTCCTAATAAGGAGCCTAGGAGCATGGATCGGTACGGCGCCCGCACCCTCCGTTCAGCGGCCTTTACACTGAGGTCCTTGAACTACCTTACGCACTTTACCAGATTTCAGAGGGATCTGATTAAGGAGCTATCCGATACCCTCTTGGGTAACCTGCCTGAGGAGCTGGCCCAGACGGTTGGCTCTCAGCTGGCTACAATGTCGTCCATTTCGAACTCGTCCATGAGGCTCATTTCTTATGCGGCCGAAGGGGCGAGTAGAGCAGCGGGTACAGGCATTGCTCTATGGACACAAGCCTGGCTCCGTCTGTGTCATTTTGCGGGGGCCTTTAAGTCTTCTTTTGCCAACGCCCCCTTTGATGGGTCCTCCCTGTTTGGACCCAAGGTAAAGGACACACTAACCCGCTGTGAACAGGAGGGTAAGACTCTGACTGCCATAGGGGCACGATTTTCCACTCCCTTTCGGCCTTATCCCAAGGCTAAAAGAGGAGGGAAAATGTGGTTCCGTACATCTCAGAAGCCTTACCCCTCTCAGCAGGAGGGTTCCCCTTCCAGAGGCAGAGGAGGGGGAAATTCTTCCGGAAGACGCCGTCCCAGAGGCGGCAGAGGCCCTCGCAACACTGGAGACCGCGAGTCCTTTCATGGCTCTTCAGCCTTTCATAGTCCCTGAGGGATTGCCCGGCTGTGCTGCTCCAGAGCCCGTCAGGGGTCATTTCTCGAAGCACCTAAAGGCCTGGGAAGGGATCACTCAGGACCGATGGGTGCTTCGGATTATCGCCGGAGGTTACTCCATCCCATTCTCTCACCCCCCCCTCAGTCCAAAAAAATCCCGGACCCGCCACCCAGTCAACGGGATACCGCAGCCTCAGAAGTTTCAAAGCTGCTGCAAAAAAGAGTCATCCAACGGTCCCCGCAGACCAGATCGGATTAGGGACTTACTCAAGATTCTTTGGTGCCAAAAAGACCGGGGACTTGAGGCCCATTTTGGACCTCAGCATGCTAAACCGTTCAGGCACAAAGTCCAAGTTCAATGGTCACCCTACAAACCATTCTCCCATTGCTGGAGAAAGGTGTTTGGATGTGCTCCATAGATCTCAAGGACGCCTATTATCATATCGTGGTACATCAAGCGCCCAGGAGACATCTGGCGCTTCAGCCTAGGGAGGCAGTCATTTTCAGTTCCGTGCTGCCCTTTGGTCTCACCACAGCCCCAGGGTGTTCACCAAGTGTTTGGCAGTCGTGACTGCTCACCTGAGAAGTCTAGGATTCCAGGTGTTTCCGTATCTAGACGACTGGCTCCTAACTGCCACCTCCAAGCATCTACTTCTGCGGAGCCTACAAGCCACTATATCACTGGGCAATTCCCTTGGAATCACCTTCAATTGGCCAAAGTCTGTGTTGCTGCCATCTCAACGAATAAGATTCATAGGGGTAGAGATAGACTCAAACCAAATGCGGGTCTGTCTACCTACAGACAGGATACAAACCATACAGGCTCAAGTTCGAGCCTTACTTCCCAGATCCAAAGCCCCAGCCAGAATGGTCCTGCAGCTATTGGGATCCATGTCCGCCACGGTTCTTCTAGTCCCCTTGGCAAGGTTGCACATGAGAATTCTCCAGTGGCTTCTCTCAGCTCAGTGGTCCTTTCAGGAACTTCCCCTCAGTCACCTTGTATGGATCACGGAATCTTGCAGACGGACCTTCGCTGGTGGCTAGTGCCCTCCAACTTGGATCAGGGACGACCCTTTGTTCTACCTCCTCCGGCGGCCACTTTGACCACGGATGCCTCCCAGACGGGGTGGGGGGGGCATTCCCTGGGCAGGTCAGTCCAAGGCAAATGGCATCCGGAAGAGACTTTGCTTCATATCAACATCTTGGAAATGAGGGCAGTACTTCTGTCCCTTCAAGCCCTTCACGATTATCTCCCTCAGGGCATAATTGCTGTTCACTCAGACAACATGTCAGTTGTTTGGTACCTGAACAAACAGGGAGGGACCAGATCCTATCCTCTTTGCAGAGAAGCCATGAGAGTTTGGGAATGGGCAGTCTCGACCAAACGCTTCCTAGTGGCTACTCATATACCGGGCATGTCCAATGTGATAGCCGACAGATTGAGCAGGGCCATCCTCTCTCCTCACGAATGGTCTCTGAATATGACAGTGGCAAGTCAGATTTTCAGCGAATGGGGAGTTCCGTGTTGCGATCTCTTTGCGACTCCTCTGAATGCGAAGTGCAAAGAATTCTCCCTAACCCCGGCTCCGGGGAAGAGCCCCATGGACGCATTAGTTCATCCTTGGCCCACCGGCTTGCTTTATGCCTTCCCTCCAGTTCCTCTCCTTCCCAGAGTGATTCAAAAGGCATCTCTCTTGGGGAGCAAAATGATCTTAATTGCTCCTTACTGGCCTCGTCAAGTGTGGTTCCCCTATCTTCGGAAACATGCCTTGGAAGGTCCTTGGTTCCTGGATCAGATCCCAGACCTACTGGTTCATCAGTCGGGACTATTCCACCAGTCCCTACACACCTTAAAATTGACGGCTTGGCTCCTCCTCTTCCGACGATAGTCAGGAGTCATACATTGGATCCAGATGTTGTACACATATTATCTTCGGCCCATAAGTCTGCTACAAAGAAACTGTATTCTAGCAAATGGAAAAGATTTGCTATTTGGGCTCAACTCCGGGGCCTGGACCCCATTTCTATTCCCGTGGCAGAAGTACTAAAATTTCTGACTTCTCTTTTCAATCAAGGCTCTTCAGTTTCTACCATCAAGGTACAATTGGCAGCAATTTCTAATTTTCACGAATCCATAGACCCACCTTTAATGATCAACAGATTGTGTAAGACCTTCTTGAAAGGTGCTGCTCTATTAAGACCTACGATTTCTCATCCTGCACCTCCATGGGATCTCGATATAGTGTTATGCGCCTTGACTTCTTTCCCCTTTGAACCGGCAGCTACATGTGATCTAAAGTTTCTATCATGGAAGACAGCTTTTCTGGTGGCGATTACTTCTGCCAGAAGAGTTTCAGAGCTTCAAGCTTTGTCAGTAAAACCCCCGTACTTGGTTTTTCACAAAGACAGAGTATCCCTCAGACCAAATATTTCCTTTGTCCCTAAAGTTTGTTCTACTTTCTGCTTACAACAATTGTTAGAGCTTCCAGTTTTTTTCCCAAAATACTCTAACAAAGCGGAGTTCATATTCCACACACTAGATGTCCACAGACAGTTACGTTTTTATTTAGACAGGACCAAACAAACAAGGAAAACAGATCAGTTGATCAGTTGTTTGTATCCTTTGCAGATAACAAATTGGGCAACGCTGTCACAAAGGTCACTATTGCCAAATGGATCAGGGACTGTATTACTCAAGCTTATTTTTATTCTAACAAAGAGCTTACCACCTCTGTCAAGGCTCATTCTACAAGGGCTATTGCTACTTCGATAGCATTTCATTCTAAGCTTGCTATTAGTGACATTTGTGCTGCGGCTACATGGTCTTCACCGCACACCTTCATTTCCCACTACAAATTAGATGTGGCATCTAGAGGACGAGCTTCATTTGGTTCCACAGTGCTCAGGAGTGTTTTCCAATGAGCCACCCGGGATTTAGGTGCTAGGGACGCTGTCCCATCAGTTCAGAATGTAGGCGAGATAGGATCACATAACATCTTTTAGTTATGTACTCACCATAACTTCAGATGTTTGGGATCCATCTCGCTTACATTCTAATAACCCACCCTCCTTCCCCTTCCTTGGAGATCAGAGGATATCAGAAGGTCCGAATCCTGTTGTTTCATCTTGAAACATCTAACAATGTTATATAATCAAGTTGTGCATGTGTGCATGTGTGCATGTATGCGGACAAACAAGATCTGGGGGATTAGTGGTGGTGCATCCTGGGATAAAGATAGCTCAGCCAATAAGAGGCCTCGCTCTATAGCATAAGCGTGCCGAGTCGGAGCCGAGGGATCGGCTCCGAACCCATCAGTTCAGAATGTAGGCGAGATGGATCCCAAACATCTGAAGTTATGGTGAGTACATAACTAAAAGTTCATTCAACAAGGAACAATTGAACAATAATATAATTAAGAAAACAATCAATTAAAAACAATAACCATTTAAAAAGATGGGACCTGCAAGAGCGAGTCCCAAAATGAGGAGACTGAATGGTCAAAAGAATGGACTTACATATACCAAGTCCAAGATGCCATTTCTTAGAATATTCCCTTTTCTGTGAAGTATGGTGATCTCACAGTTTGTATATACATATGTTTGGGGGGTGTGAGGTGCAGGTGGGGCTTGCCCCTTTGCATAAAGAAATTTTAAGGAGAAGAGCGATTTTCCAGATTTCCTCTTCTCCTGTGTTTTCAGTCACTTTTCCAGCGTTTTGGCACTTGGCACTTCCACGTTACAAAAAAAGTTTCCATGGCAACTCTGTATTTAAGCCAAAAGGCTGCAAATTGTGATATATATATGTATATATATATATATATATATATATATATATATATGTGTGGAATCACTACTTAATACCGAATCTACACAATCCCGAAGCCCACAATACCGAGACCAGAATCCCTAAACCCCACATTACCGACGTGATAAAAGCGCGAAACTCAAAATCACGAAAGTACTACATACATACAGCACACACACAAACACATACACAGCCTCCCCCATAACCAAACAAACCACCCTACACTAAAGATAAGAGGGGCTTTGCCCTGCACCCCATGTGGGGCTGTGCCCCACACCCCGACTTTAATATTCCAACTCCGAGATCGCAGACATACACACAAGGCAAACTCACACTCACACATTATAGCCCCTCACACACACACACACACACACACACACACACACACACACACACACACACACACACACACACACACACTAAAGCCCCTCACAAACACACTTACGCACACATACTTACCTGAACAACACCAGAAGCTAACTCAAAAATCCCTTACCATCGGGATTTTGAATTTCGCTTCTGGTCTTCTAATGTGTGGTTTCTCGAACTTTTGAAATTGAGATTTCAAAAGTTCGAGATATAGTAGTGTTCCCATATATATATATATATATATATATATATACATATATATGTATATGTATATATATATATATATATATATATATATATATATATATATATATATATATATCACATATAGATCACTTCAAGTTTACCCAAAAAAGAAATTTATTTTTTAGTATGACCCAGCTTATGATGCATTTGTCTCATTACAAAATATTTTAACACTGAAATATCATCATGTTTTTTTCCATAAACGATCAGCAACTGAAATGCCAAAATTCTTATTGCAACAGTCTTTTAAATGCTCAGTCATCGTCACCTTCACATGTCTTGTTGTTTTACCAACATAAAATAATTTACGTGAACAAAACAGAGCATAAATTACCATCGCCAACTTGCAATTGTAATAACCATGTATAACAAAGTTGCCTTTTGGAAAAGACTAAACAATCCCTGGCTACCATATTGCAGACCTTACAATTCCCTCAAGGTTTGGACCCACAGATGTACCATATCCTGTCTGTGTATACAGATATTTCTCTAATCTGTCAACCTAGTATGTACCAATTTTGCTTTTATATAAGGCCCCACTTTATAAGATACCAAGGGAAAAGTTGGTAAGGCCTGCCTGAATCACAAATCTGCTAATAGAACATTTATTTATTTATTTTTTATTTTATTTTACATTTGTTGACCGGAATAGTCCGACTGGATGCATGTCCATTTTCAGCGAAGGCCCAGGGAGAAAATCTCCAAGGGTAAGCAGATACAGCATTACATAGTACCAGCTTTACATATTACAAACAGACTATTTACAGAGATTACATAAGTAAGCAAGTTAAACAAGTTCCACAGGTTACAGTTAATCCTGAGCGCAAGTCAGGATTAAATTAAATTACACAGTAAATCTGGTTAACAGATTTTTTACACATTCTAGAGAGAGTTAGCCAGGCTTGATACATTGACATAGCCAGTTAAGTGACAAATGTTGTTTGAGTCTAGTTTTAAATTGACCTAAGGTGGAAAGTAAGGTAATATCAGCTGGAAGAGAGTTCCAGGATCTACTTACAGAGTTTGCAAAGAGAGAATCACCGGCTGTGTTATTAATTTTGCTAGTCTGAATTAGTAGTTTGCTAGAGGATCGAAGCAATCTAGGATTGTTATAGAGAGTGATAATATTTTTAAGTGCAGGAGTATTGTCCGGATTATAGAGGATTTTATAGGCCATAATCAGTTGGTTATACTGGATTAGGCTGGGTAGTTCGAGCCACCCAAGCCAATTTAGATTGATGCAATGATGTGTCCTAAAAGGCAGCCCAGTGGCAAACCTGGCAATGTGGTTGTAGCAAATTGAGAGTTTGTTAAGGACAGTCCTGTTTAAATTCGAGACTAGAGGGGATGCATACAGAAGGGTTGAAAGAAGGTGAGAGCGAGCTATGGCAATTTTAGCTGGAGGGGTTAGGAAGGCTTTTATTCTGTAAAGTGACCCTAGTTTTTTATTGATAGTTTTGATAGTTTGGTTAACATGTAGGTCAAATTTTAGATTATTGTCTATGATGACACCTAATAGTTTTGTAGAGGGGTCAGGGGAGATTATTGTGCCATAATTTGATTTTATGGTAAAGGTGAAAGTGGTAGACCTACATGTTGGTGAAAATAACAGCATTTTAGTTTTTTGGGGATTTAGGATCAGACGATGTTTAGAAAGCCAGTTTTCTATTGTATTAAAGGTGGCCTGGGTAGCTGACCATAACTCTACTGGAGATGTGGATGAGCAAATCAGAGTAGAGTCATCAGCATATTGGATACAGCTGACTTTTGGGATGACAGCATAAAGGTCGTTAGTGAAGATGGAGAACAGCAAGGGCCCTAGTATAGAGCCTTGTGGTACTCCAATGGTGTTAGATAGAAGGTTAGAGAGTTTGTTCTGCCAGAGGATAGCCTGCTGTCGACCATTCAGGTAGGATTGAAACCATTGATTGGCTCCAGTGTCTAGACAGATTGTTTGCAGGGTGTGGATTAAAAGTTGGTGATTAACCATATCGAATGCCTTGGAAAGATCCAAGAAGAGGGCTGAGGATATATAATTATTGTTGCGATTATGGTTTATGGTGTTGGTAAAGGCTAGGAGGGCTGAAGTAGTGCTGTGATGAGGACGGAAGCCATGCTGAGTGTCTGCCATAAGGTGATTCTGGATTAGGTGGTGCATGAGTTGTCTGTGAATACATTTTTCCATAATCTTTTCAAGTGGAGAGAGTATAGCTATTGGTCTATAATTGGAGAATTCAGTAGAGCCGCCTCCTTTGTGAAGTGGGATTACATAGGATATTTTCCAGATGGTGGGAATTTTAGCTTCTACTATGGTTCGCTTGATTAGTATTGAGACGGGGTAAGCAATGGCATCAGCAGATTTTTGTAGGTACTTGGCAGGGAGTTGATCAGCAGAAAGTGTAGTGGGTTTTAATTTTTGATCAAGGTACGGATAAGTGAAGTGGCGACTGGTTGGAAGCTGAACGCGAGTAGGTTTCTAGGGGTGCTACTTTCAGGACCAGGGGAGCTAGGAGGTAGTTGGCTAGCTAGGGCTTGAGTTGTCTCAGTAAAGAATTGGTTAAAACTATCAGAAACATCTTCAGGGGTTTTATCAATAGTAGCAGCAGGGACTGGGGTTGAAGTTTGTCCAGGATGTACTAGATTATTTAAACCTGCCCAAAACCTCTGAGGGTTATTTTGATTTATTGTCTGTAAATTACAGTAGTATTGTTTTTTGTCTTGTAAAATTGATTTTTTGGTTTCGTTCCTGGATTGCCTGTATTTAATGTGATTTTGAGGGTCTTTAGAAGAATACCATAAAGCCCATGCTTTGTTTCTAAGGGTAATTTTGAGTTCAGACTCTTTAGAAAGCCATGGCGCAGTTTTTGCCTTGGTTCTCTGTGAACGAACAGGTGCATGCAAATCAAGGATCTCAAGGAATTTGTTGTTAAAGTATGCTACTGCTTCCTCTAAAGGGAGGTGTTTTAGAATAGACCAATTACATGAGTTTAGTTCTTGTTGGAATTTGGCAGGGTCAAAGTTTTTATTGTTTATACTCTGAAAAATTTGTTGGGAAACTTCTGTATAAGTAATAACAAAATAAGGGTCCCTATTATTATATTGAAAGTTCACATCATTGAGCAGCATTTGTAATGGCATTTTATTGAACATGCTGTTCATTGAACTGTTCTGACTGAGACTGCATTACTAGAGGAATTGGAAAAGTTGCCCTTTCCTGACTGTGATGTGATCTCAGGGTTGGTATATATCATTAGCAGGGAGTGTGGGATTCGATGAATGGCATTTCTAATGAAATGCCATTTGACAATTAGATCCATTGATGATTTAATAGAGACCCACAAAATAAAGATTATCCTTGTGCAAGGAACATTTCTTATAAAGCTCATGCGAGCATCTACTACCACTGTCTACCTTTAAAGTTATGAAAGAATTCAAACTGTCTCCATTTTTATACCCACACATACTGCATTTATTAAAAGTAAATAATACTTCTGTAAAAAACAATTGAAAAGTATTGTGTATTCTTGCTGCCTTTCTAAATTTACCCTTGGGAAATGCTTTCAAAGTTTGTGAAGGATGACTACTGTCTCCCCACGATATAGAACTGTAGAAGTCTCCTTACAATATACTGATATTATCAACATATTATCTATTACTACCAGCTTAACTTTCAGAAAATTAATTGCATGTGTATTAATTGTTGAGGTAAAATGTATACCCATATCACTGGAATTGATATATGCCAAAAAATTATACACCTGAGCCTCATCACCTTCTACTACAAAAAATAGATAATCTATACAGCGTACATAAAACCTTACGTATTGTAATATACATTTCTATTCAAAAATATTCAAAAAATGTTGGCATATGAGGGGACAAAGCTAGTCCTATAGCTATTCCTTGTTTTTGAGGATAACAAATACTGTCAAAGAAGAAAGAATTATGTGTTAAACAAACTTCCAGTAACTTTATTACACAATTATTTTCTGGTCCTTCTGGGGAAAATAAGCTACTGCAGGTAATCCATGTTCATTACATGTATACTAATAAATTTGTATATGTTGGTCTGTGTTGTGTGTTACAGGTACAGAGTGATGTGTGTACTGACAGCCTGTTTGCTGCTTGTAGAGGTATTATATGAAAGTTTTGCCTTCATTAACATTGTATAATTTCATCTCACACACTGTGGTAGTTTATTTTAGTAGTAGATAGTGGCTAGTAAACATGAAACATTTACTATATTGTCTCAGGATGCCGATTTCAGCCAAACTGGTTACAGAGACAGTTGGAAAGTACAAATCCATGGCAGCAGTCTAGATTCTTACTGTGGGCAGATGGGAAAGTAGCATCTATGAAGTTTGGAGTTGATTACTGGAGGTGCTGTCTGGGAGTGGAGACCATGCTGGCCTTACAAAGATGCACAAAACTAAGAGCCAGTGATGCTTTGCTCCTTTCTCTCGTCAGAAGCTAACAATAGTAATAATCCCAAGCCATTTTTCTGAGAAATGGTTATTTCTGTGTTTCACATTTGTCCTGCCACCCTTCAAATCTACCAGCTGTTTAGATTGGGAGATCAAAACTGCCTCCACTTTTTCCAATATTTTATCTGGCCTTTTAGTATAGTCCAATAAATTAGCATTAATCTTGTGTATTTCTAACATTATTAACTTGAATTTCTATTTTTCCATGCTATCCATCATCTTTATAGTCAACAAACTCTGTGTTGGAAGTCCATTGGAAGCTAGAGAAAAAATGTCAAATGAGAAACCAAACATCAAGTATATGCTAAGTGTATGCCAAAGGATTCAGGCTTGAACAGTGTGGCACATGTTCACATGGCCACACATGCCAAGCCAAGTTTCCAGTTAATGTGGCAGCGAAGAATAATGAGCACCACGGGGGGGGGGGGGATCTGTGGTGGCCTTCAACATAATGGTACTCATTGGGATGAACTATTGAGGGGAATACCAAGGACTGCATAAGGAACAGCAACCACAGTGAGGCAGTGTTGTACAGTTCATCTTTTGTTATAGCAATAGGTGGATACATTTATATTATACAGTTGCCTTGTACATGGTGTGACTGTTACAAGCATGTGAAAGCTACAGATACTCTTTTCAGTACCTCACAGAGTGCATACCTACTGTGCACATACAACCACAGTTTTTTTACAGTACTATAGTACTGCTCAATGCCAAGAGCCTAAATAAAAACTACACTCTCTCCAAGCCCTCCTCACACTTGAGAGTATAAACATTTGTGCAGCTACTGAGACATGATATGAAGCAGCAGACAGTATCCCAGAAGTGCAAGGTTTCAGTGCCTTCCACACTTTTAGACAAGTAGCTTCACAGACAAGGGGGAAAGGTGGAGGTGTCTCAGTATACATTAGTAATAAGCATACCTCTAGATTGGTCAAACAGGAGGAAACACCAGAGTTCTTCCATGTGCAGATCACCATAGACAAAATCTAGTACTATATCCTAGCTTGCTATAGGTTATCCTTTATGTCTCAGGAAGGTGTACTTGGACCCAGACACTTACCATCCAACCTAACAACCTACTCATGGGAGACTTTAATTAACCCTCAGTAGATTGGGAATCCTAATTGCCCTTAAATCTACAGGCAGATAGATTACTGGACCTTGTAAAAATACAACAAAGATTTAATAATATTAATTCCATTCAACCCTGGATATTTATTTGCTCTTAAAAAATAATCAGTTTATACTCCATATTCTCTACCTCTAAAATCATCTAGTAAACTTTTGTAGGGCTGCAAATTAAAAGTAATTTTTTTCTCATCCACACCTCATTAATATGTTTAAAAAGGGCATTAGTATTTATTTTTCTTATGTCTGAAACACAGTCACATAAAAGTTATTTTAATTTGTAACTTGTTTTAATTTGTAACTTGTTTTTCAAACATAATATTGTAAACAACTATACAACTAGCAAGATAAGTTATGCTTTTAGAATTGCACTCTGCATAACAATTAAATTTATGTCTTCAGTCAGTGACTGGATGTATAAATACCTCTTCTCTGTGTATCATTTTATAGCAGGTGCAATTTGTACATGGCACAGTACCTTTTCCCTGAATGTCACACATTCGTAGTACTCATTTATTCATTGTAACATAATGTCTACTTAATACCTACTTAAGGTCCTAAGATAAACAGTGGGTTATCTGTTATGCTGTTCTTTAAGACATCCATGCTGTTTCTCGGTAATTTATTTTACCCTTCTGGTATGTCTAATATAAGTTAATGTCATTCTACATGGTCACCTATCAGTTAATACATAATTTTTATCAGCCTTAGCTGAAAATGCCTATTTACTCCTGTCTGTAAGGTTAGACATAAGAAATGATTCATGTTCTTTCAAATTTGTTCCATCATAGCTTGTTGCCTGAAAATCATCTAGTAAATCACGTCTGATTGCCTAAAATAGTGTCATCTGTATTTATTCTTGCCAGGAGTAACATTTGCCCCTTGGAAATACTCTTAAACACACATGATGGATGCATACTTGTTCTATGTAGTCGTGTATTTATTTGTATGTCTTTTGCATGTGACATGGCATTAAGTATACCATTTTAAGATTTTTCTAGTGTGATATCCAGAAAATGAGTACTGTTATATGAATGTGATTTCTTAAACTTCAAAAGTTCAACTGTTTGTGTTAAATAATTAATAAATGGATCCCATTCATTTACAGTACTTACCTATAACATAAAATATCACCTGCAAATCTCTTATAAAATAATGCATATTGTGAGAATGCAGTAATTTCACAGGAAAAATGCTCCTTTTTCCTATTTAGCATTACTGTGTTTGCATGTGTATTGACTACAGGTGTGTTCATGAGCAAGTCTGGTTTTGGAGGTACAATGTGTTCTGAAAAGTCAACACATTATTACCTATAATTTATAGGCGTTCACATATTGTATTCGTCTTAGAGTTGGACTGGGATGTGTCTGTACTGTCTTCTTTTTCCATGTTTATTTCAAAATAAAATGATTTGCATGCAGCTAAACACATACATTCTGTTTCTTAAGTGTCACTTCCCTGTGTCTGCTCTACATTTTTCATTTCCATTTTCCTTATCAGTTCCATCATTTCTATTGCCTCCATCAGTTTTGGGTGTATCCTTAATTTCCAAACCCACGTGAGCCCTTTCTTTGCTATTGTCTTGAAAAATATTGACTATTGTCACCATGTCTGAGTTTTTTTCTCACCCAATCAATTATTCAAAAATAATTATTTTGTTAAAGAGTGCCTGTCGTAGCCTATTTTCTCAGCTAGTGTATCTAATCCCATTTACATCACTGTAGTTCTTCACATTCTTAGAAAATACTGTATGTTCCCAATTATGTGTTTCGTTGTAACTGTATCTTCAACAATATTTCTCTGCTTAAGGGACAATCTTGCTAATCCTTGATGGAGGTGTAGAAGTACCTGTAAAGGTACTTCCATACAAAAATCCTAACTCTCCTAGACTTCTTTGCATACCTAAGTGCATTTGCATTTGTCATTGCTCCTTTATCTGTGTGTGCTTTAGCTTTGCCCCTCACCTCTGTTTCATTTTTGTACCACTCTTATTGAAGACTTCTAAAATTACCTGTTATACCTTCCTTACGACCTTCTTTTTCATCAACTTAACTGTTCTTGTCTCTGCTAATACTTTTAACTACTCCTGGCATAATAGATTGCTGTGTCCTCCTCTTAATGCATTCTTGATACTCTGAGAGCAATCCCATGTACTGCAAATGTTTATTATCTCTTAAACAAAATTCAGTCTCACACCATTCTCATGCCCTAATTTTATTATCTCTTACTATTTATTCCTAGTATGTAGGCTCCTTATTTTAACACTTTCAATAGTCAGAAGCTATTTTCTAAGTTTTAGATTTTATTTTCTTAGCTTTGTAGCCTATTGGTAGTAAGTCACTACTCCGCAGTTCTGTGTCCTTATTTTCTAATAACTTTCTTAGGCAGATTACTGTATGTTTCAGTGTTTCCTCACTGTGCCTTTTCCCACCTCCAACATGTCCCGGATTCCTGCATCTTAGTGTTGCCCACCAGCCCCCATCTGTTCCAGCAGTATATCTTTCCATTTTGTCTCATTACTTCCCATCTGAAATAAATACCACGGTTTTAATATTGTTGGCTTGAAATAGATTTCAAGGTTTGGCATACTCATTCTCCCTTTATTTACTGGCATTATTAACCTTTCCTATTGCACTCTTTCCCTCTTTTACCCCCCCCCCAAATTATCTATTTTTTAACCGCTTGCATATCTTCTCACATGACTGATAAAAATACAGTTGTCTTATATACAGGATCAAAGGCACTACAAACATCTTAGTCCATTGCAACTTATTGTCTTCATTCATAATTACCTTCTTCCAATTGCTCAGTTATTTACCTTGTTTTCAACACAGTGTCTTTTACTGGATTTCTCATGTATAATATTACGTCTAAGAACACTGCAGCTTTCTCTTATGCCCCTTCACTCTTCTAATCATCTATCTGTGATTCCTTAATCTTTTGTGGAAATATTTAAAAATAAATTTGTACTGAAGAGCCTTTGTATACTTTTAATTAAAAAAACTTCTATCCATTCTGGAGGAAATCTAACCCTTCTGTGTACCTCTTTAAAAAAACTAACTCTATCAGAGGCATTTTCTTCATCTAATCAAATCAACATAAGAGTTTTTTGTCTTTATTATTGTGTCTTGTTGCAATAATAACATCTTGTTAATATTTTCAAAAGTCTGTTTTCCCTCTATAATGCCACATTGATCTTTCACAATTATCCTAGGGAGTATCTTTGCCACTCTTTTAGCCATAGTCTTCATGCATGTTTTATAATTATGTTTTAAAATATAGATGGGCCTTTGTGCCCCATGATCCGAAGGATCCTTACCTTTCTTTGGTATAACCACAAAAAAGACTTTTTTTCATGATTGAGGACCCCCAAGGGCACTTTTGAACATTTTATACCATTTTCAGGTCACTTTCCTTTTGCTCTTTTCCAGACCTCTATTACTATGCCATCCATTCCTGGAAATTTTCTTACTTTCTGATACTGTATTGCCTCACCCTATCTCTTTTATTAGGGATTTAGGGGATTACCCCCTAAAGGGCCCATATCTATACAGGAAGAATGCAGAGTCCCTGTAATCATAACTATGCAGGTAAAAGCTGCATTCTCTAAAGCCAAAAACACAGCATCCATGGGACCGGACAACATCCCAGGCTGCATTTTCCACGAACTTTAGAATGAACTGGCTCCCCACCTAAGCACCATGTTCAATCATAGCCTCACATCAGGCTTTGTGCCCACTGAATGGCATAGAGCAACAGTTATCCCACTCCATAAAGGGGGAGCCACCACTGATCCAGGGAACTATCGCCCTATTAGCCTGACGAGCCTGGTCTGCAAGGCCATGGAACGTATCATCATTGAACTCATAAACAAAGACATTGGTAACCTCCAAACTCTGGATCCCACCCAGTTTGGGTTTGTGAAAGGCAGATCATGCCTCCTGAACCTGATCGACTTCTTTGAGGCAGTCACCAAAGCCGTAGATGAGGGTAAAGTGGTTCACACAGCCTATCTTGACCTCGCCAAGGCTTTCAACACCATCCCCCATTCTGGAATTATAGCTAAACTCACTAAACTAGGTATAAACCCCTACGTCACAAGATGGGTTGCCAACTGGCTCACTGACAGAACCCACACTGTAAAAGTTGCACACTCCAAATCTGACCTCAAACCAGTGACAAGTGGAGTACCACATGGTTCAGTCTTTGGACCTCTCCTGTTTGGTGTCTACTTCTCTGAAGTACAGGCTAACACAGAATGCCTCTGGCTAACGAAGTTCGCAGATGACTGCAAACTAGGAACCATAGTCGAGTTCCCAAATGATGTGGAAATCCTACAGCAGGGCCTTGCTGAGACAGATGTCTGGTGTCAGAGCCATGGCCTCAAGCTCAATGCCAAAAAGTGCATTGTCATCCCCTTTGGTAAAAACTTTGTACCCATGAAATACTACATAGGCAGCAGTCTGCTTAACACCAAATGTGTGATAAGAGACCTTGGGACCCAGGTGGACAGTAGTCTGTCCTTTGATAGTCACATCTCCACAGTAGTCAGGAAGTCCTTCTACGTGGAACACCTCATCATAAAAGGGTTCTCATCCAGGAAAAAAGAGGTCATTGTTCCCCTTTACTCGACACTCATTAGACCCATTATAGAGTACAACGCCCCTTTTGGAATGTACCTCACAAGACATCTGCAGTAGCTGGAAAGGCCACAGAAGTACCTCACAAAGAGGATTACTGGCCTCAGATGCCCTACACTGACCATCTCAAAAAACTCCAGCTTTACTCCATAGCATATTGCCTACTCCGACGTGATCTCTGCCTAGCATATAAAGTTATGTCAAACCCAGAGCTGTTGAACATGCTACACCTAAAGAAATCCCAATCCCTCCGAGCTACACGGTCTAGGGACCTAAACCTTGTCACCACAATAAACAGGACATGCTGGAGGGACAGATTCCTGTTCCAGAGACGTCAGATACTCTGGAACAGGCTACCGATCTATGTCAAGCAAGGTTCTTCATTAGCACTCTTCAAGAAAAATCTTGATGAGTGGATGGGAAATAGGAAATACACCCCAGGGATCACTTCTGTGTCTCTGCTCAACAGTGGCACAGGAAAATAACTTTCTTGGGTGACGTAAGCCAGGGAACCTTGTTGGCTAGGCTTAAGTAGGCCCTCGGACCGATAGCCTAGTACCTACCTATGAACCTATGAATTCCCCTCTTGTGTTATTTTTGGTAGGTTTAGATTTTGCAGATAAACACTTCATTTCTCTACTTCTCCATCTTGTCTATATATCCTTTGATAACACTGTAACATAATTTACTGTATTCACTCAGGTTCCCTAGTAAGTGTCCCTGTTTCCTGTTCCCCCAGTATTATTATGGCACACTCCAGCTTCTACCATCTTATTGCTGAGCTAGCTAATGACTTGCCTTTGGGGTCATTGTAAAAATGCTGCTTAAGTGCCTTTGCTCTAAAGATGTTCAGATTATCTGTGTGTTTTTTAAACCTTTCCTCTTGTTTTTTGTATTTGTTTCTTTTTATTCTTACTTCATGAGTAATTCTCTGTAGCTGTTATTTCTTGTAGTGCTTTGAGATGTTTCTGATTACTGTGGCCAATGCCTTTCTGGCCCTATCCTTTACCATTCATTTAAACTTTCCATTTATATCGCCCATTCAAATGGTGAAGTCTTTTCCTCTTTGTTTTTTTTTTTTCTAGGCATTTAATGAGAGTAGAGACTAACCAGATTGCAAATGCTTCATTCCAAAGTAGTAGGACATTGTCAGTTTTTAGATCCCTGCTGAGAAGAAGATATGTTTATTGGATCCCTATTAAATCGATGAAAACACTAAATATCAAACGGCTTAGAAATCAAAACTGCCGTTCTTTGAAAGAGGTATTGTGGGGGACTGCACCCCCCCACACTCACCATTAATTATATATACTAACTCCGAGATCGCACTACAGTGAGGAAAGGACAAATTTTCCGATCTTCATTGTACCACAATCTCACAATAGCGATTCCAAAGAATGGCATTTTCAATTTCTAAGCCATTCGATATTTAGTGTTTTTGTCGAGCTAATAGAGACCCTATTTATTTGACCCTGGTCTTAGATCCATGACATCCACTAATCTGAATACCTTCATACACCTCATAAGATATTTCCCTCTGCTAGAATTATGACCTAGCTTGGTCCTCCTAAGACATCTATATTGTCATACATGACATTCCAGTCCCATGTTAATAAGGTAACTCACTGGTGGAATATTATTATGTCTAGAAGCCTTTTGATTTCCAGTATTGTCATCTTAGGAGGGAAATAAACTATCATCACATTTAGATTCTTCCTCTCTGTAGCCTCTCTCTCTGTTTTTTGAATCTGTCCATATAGGACAAGTGTTTAAGGCCTAAGATCCTCTTTGTGAGGTATTTTTGTGGCCTCTCCAGTTGTTGTAGGTGTCTAGTGTGGTACATGCCAAATGGGGCATTGTACTCGATGATTGGCCTAATGAGTGAAGAGTAGAGGGAGACAATGACCTCTCTCTTCCTGGATGCAAAACCCTTAGTAATGAGATGTGCCACATAGAAGGACTTTCTGACCACAGTGGCGATGTGGTGGTCAAAAGAGAGGTTGCTGTCAACCTGTGTTCCCAGATCTCTTATGACCCCTTCTGTGTTCAGTGGACTACCATCAGTGTGGTAATTCATGGGAACCAGGTTTTTCCCAAATGGGATGATGACACATTTTTTTGCATTGAGCTTAAGGCCATGGTTCTGACACCAGTCATTGGTCTCAGTGAGGCCTTTCTGTAGGATGTCAGCATCACTTGGGGAGTTAATTATGGCTCCCAACTTGTAATTGTCTGCGAACTTTGTCAGCCAGAGTCCCTTTGTGTTGGCTTGGACTACAGAGAAGTAGATACCAAACAGGAGAGGACCCAGGACCGAACCCTGTGGGACGCCACTCATGACTGCTTGACAGTCTAACTTGGTTTTGTGCCCACTGAGTGGTGCAGAGCTACAGTTATCCCACTCCACAAGGGGGATCCACCTTGGATCCCGGAAACTACCATCCCATCAGTCTGACAAGCCTTATCTGCAAGGCCATGGAGCGTATTATCATGGAACTTATAAACAAAGACATTGGCAACCTTCAAACACTGGACCCCACCCAGTTTGGGTTCGTGAAGGGCCGATCTTGTCTCCTGAACCTGATTGACTTCTTTGAATCAGTCTCCAGAGCCATGGACAAGGGTAAGGTCGTCCACACAGCCTATCTAGACCTTGCCAAGGCCTTTGACATCATCCCCCACTCTGGAATCATAGATAAACTTACTAAGCTGGGCATTAATCCCTACGTCACCCAATGGGTTGCTAACTGGCTTACTGATAGAACCCACACTATAAAAGTAGCTCACTCCAAATCCAGCTCCAGACAAGTGACAAGTGGAGTACCTCAGGGTTCAGTCCTGGGACCGCTCTTGTTTGGCATCTACTTCTCTGAAGTACAGGCCAACACTAAGGGACTCTGGCTAATAAAGTTTGCAGATGACTGCAAACTGGGAGCCATTATTGAATCCCCAAATGATGTGGATACTCTACAAAAGGGCCTTACAGAAACAGATGCTTGGTGCCAGAGCCATGGGCTCAGGCTCAATGCCAGGAAATGTATAGTTATCCCCTTTGGGAAAAAATATGTATCCGTGAATTACCATATAGGTGGCAGTACACTAAACACCGAAAGTGTGATAAGAGACTTAAGGACACAAGTGGACAGTGGTCTCACCTTCGATAACCACATCGCCACAACAGTCAGGAAATCCTTCTATGTGGCACACCTCATCACTAAGGGCTTTTCATCCAGAAAAAAGGAGGCCATTGTCCCACTGTACTCATCCCTCATTAGACCCATTATAGAATACAACGCCCTGTTTGGTGTGTACCTCTCAAGACATCTGCAACTACTGGAAAGGCGGCATAAATACCTCACTAAAAGAATCACAGGCCTAAAGCAGATGCCATATGTTGACCGCCTTAAAAAACTCCAGCTATACTCTGTCGCATATCGTCTACTCAGAGGCGATCTCTACTTAACATGCAAGGCCATGTCAAACCCAGAGCTGTTGGACATGCAACACTTAAAGAAATCCCAATCCCTCAGAGCCACACGCTCCAGGGATCTAAACCTTGTCATCACAATAAACAAAACATGCTGGAGGAATAGATTCGTGACCCAGAGACTCCCCAGACTCTGGAATAGATTGCCCATACATGTCAAGCAGAGTGCCTCTTTGGCCCTCTTCAAAAGGAGCCATGACGATTGGATGGGAGAAAGGAAATTCACCCCATGGATCACGTCAGTCACCCTGCTAGACAGGGGTCCAGGGAAGTAAATAGTGTGGGAAGAAATAACCAGGGAATTGTTATGGCTAGGCTTGTATAGGCCCTAGGTCTGATAGCCTAGTACCAACCAATGAACCTATGAACCTATGAGTCAGCTACTTTCACACTGTGGTTTCTACCTGTGAGCCAGCTTGCAACCCACCTAGTGATATAGGGACTGATGCCTAACTTAATGAGTTTTTCTATGATTCCTGAGTGGGGAATGGTATCAAAGGCCTTGGCCAGATTAAACCTCCTTTTGATTCCTATACTTCTTGTGCAGTATTTTAGTTGCCCTAGTTATTATCCCTTTTTAAAAGCATCTTCTGTTTTAGATTCCCCTGAAAACTGTACCAGAGCAGGTCTTTCACTTAGGATTCCCCTATACCTTTCTCTTTGCTTGTACTCTCATATCAATCCTTGATAGGTAAGGCAGTTTCTAGCCTGCAGTTCAAATGTCTTTTTGGCCTGTTGTAATTTTATCAACTTTCCCTCCTTAGGTGTTTGCCCCCAATACCTTGGTTTCTTTGCCAGTTTGCCCCAGTAAATTCCAGCCCCCTCTTGCCTTTTCTCTGTATCCCAATTGCAATTGTCCCTATTGTCAAATCCTTCAACTATATAATAATAACTGTGCACATCTTCTCTGGTTGATAAAAAAAAATATGCCTGACCTATATATTAAACTAAAGGAGCTAAAAACATTTTCACTGCTTATATCTTGCTATCCATGTCCAAAAACAAGAGCTTCCAGTTTCTAAGTTGTTATATTATCTTTTTAGTCACTTTCCACACATCCTTAGCTGCCGTAACAAAATCCTTTTTAATCCATACTACTAAAATATTTCATTTTATCATGTCCCCATAAATATGAGTATTTATGAACCAATTCATGTGTGGGAACATAGTTTATGGCTATAGCATTTGTTTAATCAACATTAATTTTATATCCCCCAAAGACTTGAAACTGTTTCAAAATGTTCAACATTATGATGTCCTTTTCTGGTTTTATCAGGTACAAAATAATATTGTTTACAAATAAAATCAACATTTCTTGATTTACTGTACAGATTGCATCCATGAATTTCTGAGTCCATTATTTTCTTTGTCAGTGCCTCTAAATATAACTTAAAGAACAAGGGAGGATGATGACCTGGTTCCTGTCTTCAGACACAGCTTATCAGAGAGGACCCTCCCACTTTAATGTTTACGTTCAATCCCTCATATAGCCCCCAGGTTAACCTTATTATAGTATCAGGCAATGCAAATACTTCCATTGCCCTACTCATAAAATCCCAGCTTACTCTGTTCAATGATTTTTCTGTATCAAGACCCACCAACAACAGTAATATTTTCTTACATTCTGCTTCACTGTGGATCATCATTGTTCTATTAATCTTGTCAAATGTTTGCCTCCCTCCACAAAACCACATTGATCAATGTCTATCAAATTTGGCAAGACCTTTGCTATTCTTTTAGCTGTTATGGATATAAACACTTTATAATCATGGTTTAAAATTAAAATGTGCTTATATGAAGCTGTGGCTGATTGGTCTTTAGTGCCTGCAGGTATTACAGCCATCAAAGCTTTCTTCCAGGATATTGGTGCACAACTTCCTTTTAAATTACCATTAAACAAAGTCTTCTAGAACTTTACCACTTTCTTCCCTCCTAGCTTCCAACTTCCATAGGAATACCATCTATTCCTGAAGACTTTCCTGCAGATTGATTACACGTCACCATTTTTATCTCATCACTTTCTATCTTAACTGTTAATTGTTGATCCTTATCTTCCACAAATCTTGACATACTTAAGTCTTCCATAACTATTTCCATTTCTCCTCTGTCTTGATTTCCACATTTCTCTGCTTTATACAAATTTTCATAAAATTTCCAAACCTTCTGTAATAACTCCACAGGACATATTGTTATTTTTCTTGTTATAGGCTCTCTGAGTTTGGCAATAACCCTTTCTAGTTTTTTTTTTGCCTAAGTTATCATGCTAAAAGTTTTTGTGTTGTGGAGTTACTAACTAAAACATTTGCTTAACAGCAGGCTTTTTAAACTCATGCATATTATCAAGATACTCCCTTATTTTCTCTTTAGCTCTCTGCAGTAGCACCTTCTTTTTCTCTGAGATTCTCCTTATTCTGCAATACTGTAACCTTTGTCAGCCCTGCTAAACAATTCTTATTGATTCTTAACCATAGCTCTTTTTCTTTTTACTTCTACCATATTCATAGACTCCGTTTCATTTTATTCCACTCAGTAGCTATTGCTTCTGAAGAAATTTCTGTTATCCTTAATAACTCTAATTTCCACTTCCCATTTCTTAAATTCCTGTCTTTTTAACAGATAGATGGGGAAGTGCCAGTGTCTCAGTTTTACTTCATTACTCTGCATTTTATCTTAATTGTTATTAGTGCATGATCTAAGTTATTGGATGTGTGTCAAAGCTTTGAGATAAATGCACACATTCCTGTGAAATGTAATTTTTGTCTATTCTGGCCCGTTATTGTACCTTGAGGAATAATATTTACATTCTCACTGAGATCCTACTACTGAATTTCTGTCTTACATACCAAATTTTTTCATAATTTTCTTGATAAATCAACCCTCTTTTGTTTAATTTTCTCCTCTAGGTCCCTCAGATATATATCCTTACTGTTGCAAATGAAGTTTCAGTCTCCAACTATAAGTCATATTCCCTGCTTAAGCTCCCTAATGAAGGAGTATAACTGCATGCCAGTGTAATTCTTCTCCCTTGCCAGTAGCCTCTTACTACCACAAATCTGCCATTATTATCTTTTTTTTCTCTTCTATCACTGTTGGAGCTCCTCTAGCAATTAGTATAAATAGTCCACTGTTTCTTTGTCTCTAATATTCTGCTGAATACACACCATTAAATCCTTTCTCTATCAGATTGCCATGTTCACTTCTTTCCAGATGTGTCTCCTGTAGCATTGCTGTTTGCACTCTGCATTTCTGATAATAGTTCAATACTCTTACATTTATGTCTGTATCTATGAGGTCATTTACATTTCAAAACAATATGGAAAGTATAGCCATTATGATAAGAAATTATTATACCCCACTGTTATACATCTCAGCTTTTTATATGTCTATTTCCAGTTTTGGTGTTTCATGCACCCACTAATTAGTTGACTCTATGCAGTTGTTTCTTATCACCTCCATTTGAACCTATGTCACATTTTACAAGATTTTTTGTTTTAATGAAAACTCACAAAAAAAAAAAAGAAACACCATAGAACATCTCTATGTATATCTTCAAATAATGCAGTTTAACCCTCCTGTTAGGTGCAATTGTCCCAAACTAACAGCTGCCCTTATAGACATTATTTAACCTACAATTAAGGTTATTCATCCTAAAGCGCATGTTGTACCCTATTCTCCTACTTAAACTAATTTGATGTCTGTTCTTGCCTTATCTTCATTTCCCTTCCAGATGTATGCTTTCAGAAAACTTAACTTTTATCCTTAAGAAAAAGAGCACTAGTTATCTTTAATTAAAACTAAATTATTTACTCTTTTATTAAATACATTGAGGTATTTAGGCACCTGTAAAACTGGGTAAAGACAATGACCAGCAAAGCTATAGAAAACACTTTAATAACTGGTAAGCGCTTTCATATAACAGTTCATCAGACCATACCACATGCTAAAACACATCATTTAAATACACAAGCAGTAACTCAATTAACCAATTTATAAAAACAATTAATGCAACAACCTCCTAGTTTTTAAATAAGGCTTTAAAGGGATGCTGTTGTACCAGTGTTTTCTACAGCTTTGGTGGTCGTTGTCTTTATCCAGTTTTACTGTTACATTGGTGGAAGAAGGCTGACTATATTCTAGTGGAGGTGCTCAACTATGGAGTATTTAGCTACCTCTTTTTCACTTCCAGTAATTTCAGACTTTGTTTTTCTACTAAGCTGCTTGCCCTTGTACCTTTTACTTTTACATTTGTCTCAGCAAACAATGTCCAGAGCTTTCAAGATATATTGCCTGGACCTGTAATCAGCTTGTCTCCATGTAAACATAACAACATAATATACAGCTTCCCCCAGATGCAGACTTTGTAACTGACACTGAACATTTATTTGCTAAAGGAAAACTTTTTTTCCTTGTATTCATATTGTTCTCTTATTTTTATGTCACACAAGCTTACACAAGAAACTTGTTATTATATAAACCCAAGTATGAGAAAACATTTCAACTCTACTTATATTATAATCAATGCATTCTTACACCCCATCCCAAGATTACAGCATATTAAATTGAACATGTTTTTGTCCATCCTTTCTTATCTTTCTACATTGTAGTGCCTACATTTCTTAAAACTAAAACAAGGGAAAAAGTACTTGGTTACTTTTGTATCTTTATCACATACAGTAATCACTGAAAATGTTTTAGTATATAATTTGCAATTTATATCATGAAATGTTTTATGCAAATACTGTTAAGAACACAAATTGTTACAGTTACTTTTCCTTTGTATTGTTCTTCCAAACATTAATGACATGAAGTGGGGTATATGCCTTTCAGTCCCCTCCACACATGTTTAACAAGGTCAAGAAAAGTCCAAGCTTTCTCAGCCACTTTTTCTTGTAAAGCCATATTTCACAAATGTTATTCTTTATAGTCTCATGTTTATTCACTAATTTCAGTGCTGGTGGTATTCTTCCTGTCCATCTCCATCTCCCAACCCCAGACTCCATTTCAGGCCCATGGCAGAAATTCTTCTT
The DNA here is from genome assembly GCF_019279795.1 of Protopterus annectens. Taxonomy (NCBI): domain Eukaryota; kingdom Metazoa; phylum Chordata; order Ceratodontiformes; family Protopteridae; genus Protopterus; species Protopterus annectens. The sequence continues at coordinate 976,752,906 of NC_056747.1, forward strand.
TATTGTCTATTACATTTTTAAAGACTTGGTTACTGATTTCCTTATATTTGCAACTATCTTGTATTCTTTTTGATGTTCTTCGTGTTTCACTGTTGCAGTCATTACATTTGGGTAATCTGCTGGCAGGTTGCCCTCAGTCGGCCTGAATTCCAAAGTCTTGTGTCCTGCGTCGGTTGCTGTCTCCTCTTCCATGACGTCAGGTTGTCAGGGGTATAAAACAAGCAGCCGGCGCCATTTTCTTCAGTCTTTCTTGCCGTGTGGTGCCCGAAGCAGAAGCATTTCGCAAGTGCCGGTCGGCTGACTCCTGAAATATTCGAGTTTGGGTTTCAGAACTGAAGTCTTCACTAAAGCTAAGTACCCCGTTGGGGAAACTTTTTTCTTGCTCCATACTGATGTCAGAAAAAGTTAATAATTGTATTACTTGTGGGAAGCAAATACCTCATAAGGATTTCCATTTATACTGTATTCCTTGCATAGGCCCTGATCACAATGTGCATGGCTGTCGGTTTTGTGCTAGATTTAACCAACGCACTATTAAGCGTCAGTATAGTTTTGCCTCAAAGTATTTTGGAAACAGATTTAACTACCCAGAAATGTCATTGGATAGCAGTCCGACTACCGGAGTACATAAAAAACGCAAAGAAAAGGACAGAGAGAGACAACCGGGGTCCAAAACCGATGACAAAACTTCTCCTAAGCCAGTCGTCGGTTCGCTGGTACTCAGTAAGGTGCTTTTGCAGCCCCTGATACCAGCTACTTTCGAGTCGCAGGCCCCTACCGACACCCATGTGGACTCCGGCATGCCGCGAGATACTCAAAGTATTGGACCCACAGATGTATCTCCTTCGAATGGATCTGGAGCCGCTGAGCAGGCACTGGCTTCTGAAGGTGTATTCAGGCCTCAACATTTTTATATCAAACCAATGACAGCTGCAAAACCAAAGACAAAAGCAACTTCTAAAACTAAAAAACTGATGCATGAGCCACGTGCACAGGCCTCTATGCCTAAAAAACAGATGATCAAAATGGCTGAAGACGTGATTACCTTGATCAGGGGTTCCCATCCCCCTCCAGATAAGAGGCCTAGGCAAGACACTGATTATGAATCTTCAGATCAGGTTGCTATTTCTTCTGATTCCTCTTCTGATCAGGAAATATCTATACCTCCCTATAAGGATTCTGATGCAGAGGAATCTATACCATCTGCATCACCACCTGAGGATTATTCATTTGGAGAAACCTTGCATACTTTGAGGGAGCATTTTCACTGGGAGAGTCAAGATTTCTCTGAATCAAAAAAGAGGCTCAGGGATTTCCTTCTTCTCCCTCAACACAGGCCTTTAGCCATACCCCCTGTTTTAGACATTGTGGATGATGTGTTTTTGGAGTCAAGCTTGACCTCTGACTCCTTACCTCCGGCTCCCAGCAAGCCTGACAGATATTACAGGGTCCCTGACTCACACAATTTTTTATTTAGAAACCCTGCTGCTGATCCTGAAACTATTTCACAGGGTCCAAAGGGAGTTAAGGCCTCAGCAGCAAAAAATCCTACCCCCTCTGACAGAGATTCAATGGCACTGGATAGATGGGGAAAAAAGGTTTATACATCTGCAACCTTGGCAAGTAGAGCCTTAAACTGCCAGTTTCATATGCTCAAGTATCAACAACATGTTATGGGATTGCTGAAACAGAAAATTATGTTAATTTCTGAATGTGCAGAAAATATAGAATTGCAGGAATTATTGCATGCAGCTGAACAAGTTGGAAAGCATACTTTGCAATGTAGTTTTGATTCTTTAGAGGCCTCCTGTGATCTGTGATTAGGAGGCATGCCTGGTTAAAGGAACAAAATTTGCCTGATCATGTTAAAGCTAAATTACTAGATGCACCTTTACAGCATGATACTGTGTTTGGTGTTAAGGCAGAAGAGGTTTTAAAGAAAATGGAAGACAAAGCTAAGTCTCTGCAAACTGTAAAAGACTTCTTACAAGTGCAGCCACCAAGATTCAGTAGACACTGGCCTACAAAAAATTGGTCCTTTCCTGTGTCAGACAGAGCTCAAAGGGGCAAATCCAGATGCCCTAAGGGTTCCAGATACCAGGCACAAGATTCATACAGGTCAAAGCAATGTGGCACTTCTACCTCCAAATCTGGAAGAGATAAAGCACAAACCTACAGAAAACAGTCCCAATGACTTTCCTCTGCCTTCACCAAGCACTTATCTTTTGGCAGCACCTTTAGGGGGAAAATTAGCACTTTTTGCTCAAAATTGGCAGTTAATAACCCAGGACAAGTGGGTGCTAAACATAGTATCACAGAGATACAGATTCCATTTCCATACTCTGCCAATGGCAAACGGTTGGCCAGATCTGCCAAAAAATCAATGGGCAGAGGCACAGAAACAGGTTACGTCCTTCATGGATATGGGGGCCATTCAGCCAGTACCAGAACAGGAAAAAGGACAAGGTTTTTACTCAAGACTGTTCTTAGTACCCAGAAAGGACAAGGCCTGGTGGCCAATACTGGATTTATCGATTTTGAACACATACCTGGACATTCCAAAATTCAAAATGCTGACTTTGCAGCAGCTTCTGCCCATGCTGGGCAAGAATGCTTGGCTGGTGACATTAGACCTAAAAGAGGCATACCTGCATGTCCAAATAAGACAGTCGTGCAGAAGATACCTCAGATTCAAGGCTGGTTTAATACTTTACCAATTCTCTGCACTGCCCTTTGGCTTATCTACTGCGCGCAGGGTCTTTACAAAGTGCCTGGCACCAGTAGTTGCATTTTGCAGACAAAGAAGTATTCAAATATATCCTTACTTGGACAACTGTCTAATTCAAGCAGAGAACAAGGACATTCTTCTTCAACACCTGGCGTTTGTGAAAAGGCTTCTAACATGCCTGGGGTACACAATAAATGAAAAGAAATCACAACTGGTACCCTTTCAAAAGATAACAGTCCTGGGTGCAAGCTTGGATACAACTACCCAGATGGCTTACCTCATGCCAGAGAAGCAAAGGCAACTGACTACTTACTTCAAACTGATGGCAACAAAAACCCAGTTATCTGCAAGACAAATTCTGCAGGCTTTGGGCTTCATGTCATCATGCATCCTCCTGATTCCATATGCAAGATTGCATATGAGGAAACTTCAATGGTACCTAAAAAGTTTATGGAGTCAACATTGTCACAGTCTGGAAACAATGATTGCTCTCATTCCCTGCCTGCAACAGGAGTTTCTATGGTGGGCAAAGGCATGTCACCAAAACATGGGATGGGCCTTCACTCTACCCCCTGCCAGACAAACCTTAACAACAGACACATCAGATTATGCCTGAGGGGCCCACTTGACGAAAAGATGCATTCAGGGCATATGGACCCCAAAACAAATGCATCTACATATCAATCAGAAAGAGATGCTAGCTGTTCAAAATGCCCTGACAGCCTTCAAGGACTTACTTCATCCAGGACAACTACTGATAAAGGCGGACAACACCATGGTCATGTGGTATATAAACAAGCAGGGGGGCACGCACTCATACCCCCTTTGCAGATTAGCCATGGCACTGTGGGACACAGCTTTGATTTACCAAATACATCTTCAAGCTCAATTCCTGCCAAGAAAGCAAAATACTCTGGCAAACGATTTAAGCAGAAACCTTATGGATCCTCACAAGTGGAAAGTAGATTCACAAGTCTTCAGCATGATAACAAAGAAATGGGGAGCCCAGACATAGATCTATTTGCCTCCCCTCAGAATTATCAATTGAAAAGATTTTGCACAAGGACTTATCACAGACAAGCATGGAAAGTGGACGCTCTATCCTTCATTTGGAAAAACCTATCAGTTTATGCCTTTTCTCCACTGCCTCTTCTTCCCAAGGCCCTCCTAAAAGTCCGACAAGAGAAACCAAAGATGATACGAATTGCCCCGGACTGGCCCCACCAATACTGGTACCCAATCCTAAGGAACTTGTCTCAATACACAGCTTGGACCTTACCTCAAAGACCTCAACTACTGTCCCAGTAAAACAATCAGATCCTGCACAATCAACTCCAGACACTGAACCTGGCTGCATGGCTGATCATGTAATTATACAAACAACACCTCTCAGTAAAGCTGTGATGGATGTCATTTTGGAAGCCAGAAGGCCTAGTACTAGAAAATCTTATGCTGATAAATGGAAGAGATTCTGTGCTTGGAATCAAGCACAAGGAACTGATACAGCAGAACCAAATATTCCTCAGATATTACAATACTTGACTGAGATGCTTGACAAAGGCCTATCTTTCTTATCAATTAAAATCCATGCCTCTGCCATTTTGGCTGCTTGCAATACAGAGCCACCAATCTTTTCTCATCCCTTACTAAAGCAGTATCTTAAAGGAGCTAAAAATTTAAGGCCTCCTAGAAGATCACCAATTCCTGCATGGGACCTCAATTATGTGTTGGAAAAGCTCACCCTGCCTCCATTTGAACCAGCTGCTACTGCTGATATAAAGTTTTATCATGGAAAACAGCTCTGCTACTAGCAATTACTTCAGCAAGAAGAGTTTCAGAGTTACAGGCCCTCATGGCTGTGGAGCCTTTTATCATATTTTACCCAGACAGGGTGTCTCTGAGGACAAATCCAACATTTATGCCTAAGGTGGTTTCCAGTGTGGCCCTTAACCAAACTATTCATCTGCTAACCTTTTATCCAAATCCGCATAACAAGGGGGAAAGAATTCTGCATTCCTTGGATGTACACAGACAGCTAAGATTCTACTTGAGCAGGACTAAAGCTCTAAGAAAAACTGAGCAATTACTAGTGACATGCTGCAGGATCAGAAGGAAAGGCTATTTCAAAGCAGACTATTTCAAAGTGGATAAGCCACTGCATTCGTTTCTCCTACTTACACCATGGTAAACCTGTGCCCAAGGGCATTAGGTCTCATTCCACCAGAGCTGCAGCTACTTCACCAGCCTTTCTCAGAGGAGTACCAACCAAAGACATTCTAGAGGCTGCTACTTGGAGTTCTGTTCACACCTTTACAAAGCATTATCATTTGCCTATCTACTCTAAGTCTAGGGCAGGCTTTGCCACTGCAGTTCTGCAGAGCCTTATAGCCGCTCCTAATGCTGTTTAGCTCCAGCCTCCCAACCATAGCTTTGGGATTCTACCCAAATGTAATGACTGCAACAGTGAAACACGAAGAACATAGTACAGTTGTGTACACTTACCATAAATGTAGATGTTTGAGTGTATTCACTGTTGCAGTCCAGGTTACCCGTCCAACATCTCCATTTCATTCTGGAGTTTATCTTTCTTTCTTTATCTTCTACAACCTATGTGGTGTATTTGCTTGTAGATGAAGGTAAAGTTTATATTGATGCATGTATATATATATATATATATATATATATATATATATATATATATATATATTTGCTACCTTTTTGGGGGTGCCTGACATCTGGGGCAAGAAAAACTAAAGAAAATGGCGTTGGCTGCTTGTTTTATACCCCTGACGACCTGACGTCATGGAAGAGGAGACAGCAACTGACGCAGGACCAAGACTTTGGAATTCAGGCCGACTGAGGGCAACCTGCCAGCAAATTACCCAAATGTAATGACTGCAACAGTGAATACACTCGAACATCTACATTTATGGTAAGTGTACACAACTGTTCTTTCTTTGCCACTCCAGTATTTCTTTTCTATATTTTTGTTTTAAATAACTCCACCAACGTGTCCAGTCTTTATAAAATCCCCTCATGTTTATACGATCCAGCCATAGTTGATGTATTATTTCCTTTACATACTCATTTGGCTCCGATTCATTAATTCCTTTTATTCCTCTACCTATTTTTATATAACCTATTCTTTCTTGACTCTCTATCTAGATTGCTGTATAAGCTGAAAAACCCTTAATTTTGACTCCTTGATGTAATATACTTATATATATATATATATATATATATATATATATATATATACTCTTAAACACACTGATACTATAAAGCAATCAATTTCATTTCTCAGATTACTCCTTTTGTATGTCCAGTGCTTGTTTTCTATAAGTTAATTTTGCCAGTTTTGATCATATGTGAAATAACTTTTACAGCCGCCTCTTCCTTTCACCTATGTCTTAAATCACAATTGAAGTCTCCCACTACTAGCACGTCCATATTTACACTCACATAATCAAGTATTTTCCTAAACGTAATCTCTCTTTTTGTAAAGTGTATGCGTAAAGTGTCATGGGTCTGTATCATATTGTTGAACGCTTAATTTATCGAGCACCTAATCATCAAACCCTAATCGCTGAACTATCTAGTCACCGAACTGGAAATCATTGAAAGATTTTACTTGGCCATCCTGAAAAAAACATTGTGTGATTGACATGCTAACTGGCCATTATTTACCCATTACCTCATTGTAGTGTGGTCTCGCTGATATTTGTAATTTTCAGGGGGTGTGGGCATGCCCCCCCCCCGCAAAAACTTAAAAAAAGTTTACATTTTATGGTGTTGACCAACTAAAATGTTTTGATGATTTCCAGTTTGATAAATCGGTCATTTGGTGAATAGGTAGTCTGGCGATTAGGGTTCGATGATTAGGTGTTTGATAAATGAAGCGTTCAACAATGTGATATAGACCCAGGTGTCATTACCCTATATATTTGCTTCTTCCATCTTATATCTAATGTGACTATTCTTCCTAATATTACTATTGTATAATCCAGAATTTCTATACATTCTTTACATAAAATTGCTGTGCCTGAGCATTTTTCATCTCCTAAATTCTATATAACCTTACCTTCCAGTAATCCATTAACTTGCATTCTTTCTTTTTCTGTTGTTGTTCTTATGTCTGTTAATACTATAATGCCCATATCTAACATTCGACACCATTCCAACACTCCTAGCCTTCGTTGAACATTCTTTATACTATTCACGTTCATGGCTAGGATTCTCACCATGGGGAAAAGTTTCTAATGCTTCTATCATTTTCCTTTTTTATTTCCTCCAATACCTATATTTTTAAATTTGCATTTTGTGACTTTCACTCTTTTCCCAATAGAACTTCTTTTACTTTTAACTCTTATCCATGTATAATCCCCTTCATCACTTGAATTACTACTTCTCCCTCTATCTCCCCTTTTCATTTTGTTTCCCACATACATTCATTTACTTCCATTCTTATATCTTTCTCATTCATTGTTTTCTATTTGCATCTCTTCTGTATTATCTTCTAAAACACTATCCCTGTCTTCGTCTGACTTTGTTTTCTGTGTATAATTTTCTGTGGCATTACAATCCATCCATGAATGTCTTATTTTTTCACTCTTTATATATTTTTGCTCACATTTTGTTTTGCTTCATGATCAACTTTACCACAAATAAAACATTTCCTTTTATCACAATTGTTAATTAAATGATCATCTTTACCACACAAAAAAACATATCTTTAGTTGTCCCCAGTATCTAACCAATCCCTTATTCATTCCTCTCTACATTAATTATACTTGGCAAATGCATTATTTTGTCATTTTGCATTTTCAGTATAACACCATATTCCCATTCCCCAGTCTTTAAACCTCTATTATCATAGATCTTTGTAATGTCCATTACATTTCTACCCATAGTTTGTAAACAGTCTTTTAAATCGTACCTTTCAATGTTAGTTTGAAATTGTATAGTCTTTTTCAGCTTCTCTGTTAAATGCCTGAACAACAAACAAGTTCCAAGTGTTTTTATTCTTTCTCTTTTCATACTGTTCTAAAGGTTTCTCCATATACTGCGCCTCCTCAAAAAAAAAAAAAATAAATGTCACAGAAAGTATCTTTGTTAATTCAAATAAAAACCCTTACCTCTCTGGGTTCAATACCCAGCGGTGAAATTATGCTGTCCCATATTTCATACCGGTCCAATTGTTTTTCCATTTTCCTACTTATTTGCATCTGATGCTTTCTTCTTACTTCTGCTTTCTTCTCTTGTCTTCTTTTGTCTGCTCTCATCATTTGTGCATACAATTTCTTCTCCTCCTTCCTTATTTCTTGAATTTCTTCTTGAATTCTGTCCATTATTTTTCCCCACAACAGTGCCTTCTCACTTTCTGGTTCCCTTTGTTCAATCAATTCTTTCAAATAAACATCCTGCAAACCCCCCCCCCCCCCCCCACTAGAGGGTTGTAACAACACACTCAGGTGTTGTAGAATCTGTTAAAAACAGTTTCTGATGAAACAGATATTTCACATCCATAACAGTAACCTTGACTCCTCCTTTCTGCCTCATAGCTAACTCTCCTTCTTTCCTCCCTTATCTGTTTTCTCCACACCGCTCCACCTCCAAATCATTGTCCACCAAATCCAAACTTTTTTGCTGTTCGATTATCAGCCTCTGGACTTAATGGATGAAGTCCAGTCAAAAAGAACTAGGGGAATTTATTCACCCATACTTAATCAGAATATAGTACACCAGACAAATACAAGTCAGGCTGTAGAAGGCATAAGCCCTTGTAGTTTAATTTTAACATTTAGCTTGGATGCTAAAACAGTGACAGCTATAGTTCAGAAAAACTGAAATCTGTTCATGAACGATGTAGCACTGAGGAACAAGCTCCAGGGTTATCCCACTATAGTCTACAAACGGGGACCCAATTTAAAGCAGTTACTGGAGAGGAAACCGAGGAAGTTAGGAAGCTTGTTGGGTATGTCTAAGTGTAACATGTGCTGGTACTGTAAACACATGCAAACAGGACACACCTTTGAGGTCAGAGGTAGGAGATACAAAATTGGGGGTAAATTTAATTGTCAGAGTAAACAAGTGGTTTATTTAGCAAGGTGTTCTCACTGTCCGGCCTTCTATATTGGAAAGACCGACAGAAGACTGCGAGAACGAGTGTATGAACATATATATGCTATGGGGAGACTTAAAGGAGAGAGCGCCCTTACGAGACATATTATGGACCATCCATTCCACTGTTTTACTTTTCGAGTTATTGACCAAGTCCTTATAGACAGTAAGGGGAGGTCCAGAGTCTTTGATTCTAGAGCATTGTGAATTAATGTGGCAACTAAGACTAGATGCTTGTCACTATCCAGGTGTCAATGAACTGAGTTCCATCATGTGTATTTTGAAACTGAAAAGTTTAAGTAGATCAATAATGAGGAATTTATGTCCTTTTATCCCTTGAGACTCAGTTTCACCAAAATCCAAAACAACATACAAATACAGTTTTTTTTTTGCACAATGATGTTAGATGATGAATTTTTTATATTAAGTTTACCATAAATTAATTTTATTAATTTAATTACAGATATTCATTATTTTTAAAATAGAGTTTTTCACATTAAAATGTCAAAGATCATGTAATTTTGTTTAAATATAAACATACACACGATTTTTACAAGTTTATAAATTTTTAATGTGTCAGTCGATTTTCTTAGTTTTTAATTTGTGATTAATTCTGCTTCGTTCACAAGGCAACGGGTCTAGTAAAATTAGGCACACTATTCCACCTTATTCATTTATTTATTCTGTCGATGTCTACAATGTTTTTAATGTAAGACACATTCACTGAGCGGTCTGCTGTTGCTATTTGGTACTATGAAATTGTAACATAAAGAATGTATCACTTTAAAGTTTGTAAAGCTGGGGAGGGGGTTGCGAGTGTTTCTCTACGCAGTCAACCTTTCAATTCATGTCTAGTAACCATGTGACTAGGTGGAGGGGAATTTAACCCCCTGTTTCCTGTACAGGCTTTTTTCTGAGGAAGTTGTTTTATTCAATTCAGCGAAAAGCTTTTTAATGTGCTTAAATTTTATGTTACAGTATATTAAACGCACCTTGGATTTATTCAACTTGTTCATGGTGTTGGTGTATCACTGGTTAGCTTGCCTGAGCAGATTTCATGTGTTGAGTTTACAGAGTTTTAAATATAGTTTCCCAAGGATACAGATTCCACTTCCACTCCTTACCAACCCCAAACGGTTGGCCAGACCTACCCCCAAATCAGTGGGCAGAGGCTCAAAAGCAGGTTCTCTCTGTCCTAAGTATCAGGGCTATTCAACCTGTCCCAGAAGAGGAATGGGGGCAAGGATTTTACTCAAGACTTTTCCTGGTACCCAAAAAAGACAATTCCTGGCATCCTATCTTGGACCTGTCTATTCTAAACACCTTTTTGGTAATCCCAAAATTCAAAATGCTAACTCTTCATCAGCTGCTTCCCATGCTAGGCAAAAATGCCTGGTTGGCAACACTGGATTTAAAGGAAGCCTACCTGCACATCCCAATAAAGGAATCTTGCAGAAAATACGTACGCTTCAGAGTAGGCTACATGCACTATCAGTTCTCTGCACTGCCCTTTGGCTTATCTACTGCGCCCAGGGTATTCACAAAGTGCCTAGCTCCAGTCATTGCATTCTGCAGGCAAAGAAATATTCAAATATATCCATACCTGGACAACTGTCTAATTTAGACAGAAAGCCAGGACATACTATTAAATCATCTGGCATTTATAAAGAAATTACTAACTTCTCTGGGGTACACCATAAACGAAAAGAAATCACAACTAGGACCCTACCAACAAATTATATTCCTGGGAGCAAGCTTGAATACAACTTCCCAGATGGCCTACCTCACGCCAGAGAAACAAGTTTATTTGACAGCCTACTTCAAACTACTGGCCACAAAGACCCAGCTATCTGCAAGGAAAATACTACAAGCCCTGGGGTTCATGGCCTCTTGCATTCTAGTAATTCCATATGCAAGACTGCATATGAGGAAACTACAATGGTATCTAAAAAGCCTATGGTGTCAACATTCTCAGGATCTAGAATCAATGATTCCTATCATCCCTTGTCTAAAGACAGAGTTCCTTTGGTGGGCAGAGGCCTGCTACCACAACAAGGGACTGCCATTCACTCTACCCCCTGCCGCCCAAACCCTAACAACAGATGTATCAGGCTATGCATGGGGGACTCACTTTGCAGGGCAGTGCATTCAGGGCAAATGGAACCCGAGTCAAATGCACCTGCATATCAATCAAAAAGAAATATTAGCTGTACAGAATGCTGTGACAGCCTTCAAGGACCACATTCTTCCAGGACAATTATTGGTAAAGACGGACAACACCATTGATGTTCTTCGTGTTTCATTGTTGCAGTCATCACATTAGGGTTATCTGCTTGCAGTAGCCCTCAGTCGGTCTGATTATCAAAGTCTTGGGTCCTGCATCGGTTGCTGTCTCATCTTCCATGACGTCAGGTAGTCAGAGGTATAATGCATGCAGCCGACGCCATTACATCATTCTTTCTTGTCATGCGGTGCCCGAAGCAGAAGCAGTTCACAAGTGCCAGTCAGCCGACTCCTGAAATTTTTGTTTTCGAGTTTCAGAACTGAAGTCTTCAACTAAAGCTAAGTACCCCACTGGGAAAACTTTTTCTTGCTCTAAACCGATGTCAGTAAAAGTCAATAATTGTATTTCTTGTGGAAAGCAAATACCTCATAAAGATTTTCATTCGTACTGTATTCCTTGCCTAAGCCCTGACCACGACGTACTTCGCTGTCGGATTTGTGCCTTATTTAAACAATGAACTATCCATCATCAGTTTATTTATGCTTCTAAATATTTTGGTACTCAGTTCAGTTATCCAGATATGGCTTCAGTAAGCCACCCGACTAATGACATTCCGAAAAAATGCAAGATAAAGACAGAGACAGGCCGCCTAGGTCCAAAGCTGCCAACAACGCTTCTCCTAAGCTAGTCGCCTGTTTGCCGGTACTCAGTAAGGTGCTTTCGCAGCCCCTGATACCCACTACTTCAGATTTGCAGGCCTCTACTGAGACCCATTCGGAGTCCGGTATGCCGCAAGATGCTTCCACTGTGGAACCTGCAGATGTCTCTACCTTGGATGGGTCCAGAGCTGCTGTGCAAGCACTGGCTTCTGAGGGTGTATTCAGGCCTACTGACTTGCATATTAAACCAACGCCATCTTCTTCTTCAAGGCCTAAAACTCGATCCATGCCTAGAAAACCAATGCCAGACTGCATAGTCAGGCCTCTATTCCTAAAAAACAAATGATAAGAATGGCTGAAGACCTTATTACTTTAATCAGGGGAAGCCAACCTTCCCCCTCTAAGAGACTTAGGACTGAATTTGCTTATGATTCTTCTGATCAGGATTCTGACATTTCTGCTTCCTCTGACAACCAGGATTTACCCTTATCTACCTATGAGGATTCTGATGCAGAGGACTCTATTCCCTTTGCTTCCCCTCCAGAGGATTTCTCTTTTGGTGAAACCTTGCATACTCTTAGGGAGCATTTTCACTGGGTAAGCCAGGATTACGCTGATTCTAAAAAGAGGCTTAGGGATTTCTTACTCCTGCCCCAACACAGGCCTTTAGCTATCCCCCTTGTACTGGACATTGTTGATGATGCCTTTTCGTAGTCTAGCTTGGCCCCTGACTCCTTACCTCCTGCTCCCAGAAAACCAGATAGATATTACAGGGTTCCTGACTCTCACAAGTTCCTTTTAAAAATCCTACTCCGGATCCTGAGACCATTTCACAGGGACCCAAGGGCATTAAGGCTACTACTGCAAAAAATCTTACCCCCCTCTTTTAGAGATTCCAGGGCGATGGATAGATGGGGTAAGAAGGTATACACTTCTGCAACCTTGGCCATTTGGGCCTTAAACTGCCAGTTCCATATGTTAAAGTATCAGCAGCATATTACTGGATTGCTTAAACAGAAAATTATGTCGATTCCTGACTGTGCTGAAAATAAGGATTTACAGGATTTAATGCATTCTGCTATACAAGTTGGAAAACATACTTTGCAGTGTGGTTTAGATTCACTAGAGACATCTTGCAGGGCTGCTGTCACCGGGTCTGTACTTAAAAGGTATGCTTGGCTTAAGGAGCAATCTTTACCAGATCATGTTAAAGCTAAATTGCTGGATGCTCCCTTAAACCAGGACCGCCTGTTTGGCAACAAAGCAGAAGTACTTAAAAAGATGGAGGAAAAAGCTAAATCTATGCAAACTGTTAAAGATTTCCTGCAAGTACAGCCTCCAAGGTTTAGTAGGCATTGGCCCTCTAAGAATTGGTCCTGTCCTGCCTCTTCCAGGCATTCTCAGTCCTAACCCAGAACCAGCAAAACACACAGACTTCACTCAAAAGGTATGCACAGGACTAAGCAGTGGGGGGCTCCCACTTCCAAAGCAGGGAGTAGTAAGACTCCCCCCTATGGTAAACTGTCTCAATGACTTAACTTTGAAACTTCCAAGCCCTTCTCAACTGACTGCTCCTTTAGGGGGAAAGATTGCTCTTCATGCAAAAAACTGGGAACTCATTACTCAGGACAAATGGATTTTAAATATAGTTTCCCAAGGATACAGATTCCACTTCCATACTTTACCAACCCCAAACGGTTGGCCAGATATCAGTGGGCAGAGGCTGAAAAGCAAGTTCTCTCTTTCTTAAGTATAAGGGCTATTCAGACTGTTCCAGAAGAGGAAAGGGGACAAGGTTTCTACCCAAGACTTTTCCTGGTGCCCAGAAAGACAACTCCTGGCGTCCTATCATGGATCTGTCTATCCTAAACACTTTTTTGGTGATCCCAAGATTCAAGATGCTAACTCTTCACCAGTTGCTTCCTGTGCTAGGCAAGGATGCCTGGTTGACAACACTGGATTTAAAGGAAGCCTACCTGCACATCCCAATCAGGGAATCTTGCAGAAGATACATACGCTTCAAAGCAGGCTTCATGCACTATCAGTTCTCTGCACTGCCCTTTGGCTTATCTACTGCGCCCAGAATGTTCACAAACTACCTAGCTCCAGTCATTGCATTTTGCAGGCAAAGAAATATTCAAATATACCCATACCTGGATGATTGTCTAATTCAGGCAGAAAGCCAGGACATACTATTGAATCATCTGGCGTTTGTACAAAAAGTGCTAACTTCTCTGGGGTACACCATAAACAAAAAGAAATCACATCTGGTACCCTGCCAACAGATTGTATTCCTGGGAGCAAGCTTGAACACAACTTCCCAGATGGCTTTCCTCACGCCAGAGAAACAAGTTAATTTGACAGCTTACTTCAAATTAATGGCCACAAAGACCCTGCTATCTGCAAGACAAATACTGCAAGTCTTGGGGTTCATGGCCTCCTGCATTCTCCTAATTCCATATACAAGACTGCATATGAGGAAACTACAATGGTATCTAAAAAGCCTATATGGTGTCAGCATTCTCAGGATCTAGAAGCAATGATTCCTATCATACCTTGCCTACAGTTAGAGTTCCTTTGGTGGGCAGAGGCCTGCCACTACAACAAGGGACTGCCTTTCACTCTACCCCCTGCCGCCCAGACCCTAACAACAGATCCATCAGACTATGCATGGGGGGCTCACTTGGCAGGGAAGTGCATTCAGGGCAAATGGAACCCAAGTCAAATGCACCTGCATATCAATCAAAAAGAAATGTTTGCTGTACAGAATCCTCTGACAGCCTTTAAGGACCACATTCTTCCAGGACAATTAATGGTAAAGACAAACAACACCACTGTTATGTGTTACATAAACAAGCAGTGGGGAACCCACTCATACTCTCTCTGCAGACTAGCCATGGCTCTGTGGAACACAGCTTTGAGCTGCCAAGTGCACCTGCAGGCTCAGTTCCTGCCAGGAAAGCTAAATACACTGGCAGACGATCTAAACAGAAATCTCATGGACCCACACGAATGGAAACTGGAACCAAAGACATTCAACATGTTGATAAAGAAATGGGGGAGCCCAGAGATAGACCTGTTTGCCTCCCCTCAGAACTACCAATTGGACAAATTCTGCACAAGGACTCCCCACAAACAAGCTTGGAAAGTAGATGCCCTGTCCTTCACCTGGAAAAATGTATCAGTCTGTGCCTTTCCTCCTCTGCCTCTCCTCTCCAAGGTACTACTAAAGATCAAACAGACCAAACCAGGGACAATACTGATTGCACCAGACTGGCCACACCAACACTGGTACCCCCTCTTACGCAGTGTGTCACTGCTGGCATCATGACACCTGCCTCAGACCCCTGCTCTGCTGTCTCAGCAGGAAGGCCAGATTCTGTACCCTCAGCTTCAAACCCTGAACCTGGCAGTCTGGCTTATTATGTATATCTCTGTTACCATCCCTCAGTAAACAAGTGTTGGATGTCATTCTGGAGGCAAGGAGGCCTAGTACTAGAAAATTTTATGCTGCAAAATGGAAAATATTCTGTTCCTGGAACCAAACTCAGAGGATGAGCACAGCAGCACCCAATTTACATCAGATTCTTCAATACTTAACTGAGATGCTTCACAAGGGCCTTTCCTTTTCCTCCATCAAAATTCATGCCACAGCCATTTCAGCTCATTACAGTACAGAACCACCCCTCATCTCTCATCCACTGCTCAAGCAGTTCCTCATAGGGGCCAAAAACTTAACAAAACCCAGGAGAACCCCTACTTCAGCCTTGGACCTTAACTTTGTATTGGAAAAACTTACTCTACCTCCTTTTGAGCCAGCTGCAAATGCAGAGCTGAAATTCCTTTCTTGGAAAACAGCCTTCCTTTTAGCCATCACTTCAGCAAGAAGGGTGTCTGAATTACAGGCCCTTATGGCAGTGGAGCTTTTCATCATCTTTCATGCAGACAAGGTGTCCCTCAGGACCAATCCCTCCTTCATGCCCAAGGTAGTTTCCAGTGTGGCTCTTAATCAGTCCATTCATTTGACAACCTTCTTTTCTAATCCACAGAACAAAGGGGAATGGATACTGCACTTCTTAGATGTGCACATACAACTTAGATTTTACTTGGGCAGGACCAAACCACTCAGGAAATCTGAACAGCTGCTGGTGGCATTTGCTGCAGGGGCAGAGGGGAAGGCCATTTCAAAGCAAGCCATTTCTAAATGGATAGGCCATTGCATTCATTTCTGCTATAAGCACAATGGAAAACCTATCCCACAGGGGATAAGACCACATTCAACCAAGGCTGCATCTATCTCTACAGCCTTTCTGAAAGGTGTCCCTACCAGGGACATCCTAGAAGCTGCTACCTGGACTTCTGTACATACTTTCACCAAGTATTACCATTTGCCAATTTTCTCTAAATCCAGAGCTGCTTTTGCCACTGCAGTCTTGCAGGGCGTTATAGCTGGTCCTAATGCTATCTGAATTCCTCCTCCCATCCTTAGCTTTGGGAATCTACCCAAATGTGATGACTGCAACAGTGAAACATGAAGAGCATAGTACAGTTGTGTACACTTACCATAAATGTGTAGATATTCGAGTGTATTCACTGTTGCAGTCCTAGTTACCCTCCCTCCAGCCCCCTGACTTCTTTTGACTATACCTCTTTTCCTTTTTACTATGCTTAAAAGCTTTTTGGTGTATTTGCTTTTTTGTTGGAGGTATACCCTTGTTTATATGTATTTAATTGCTTCCCATTAGGGGGGGAACCTGACATCTGGGGCAAGAAAAACTGATGTAATGGTGTTGGCTGCATGCTTTATACCCCTGACTGCCTGACGTCATGGAAGATGAGACAGCAACTGACGCAGGACCCAAGACTTTGATAATCAGGCCGACTGAGGGCTACTGCAAGCAGATAACCCTAATGTGATGACTGCAACAGTGAATACACTCAGACATCTACATTTATGGTAAGTGTACAGAACTGTACTTTATGTGGTACATAAACAAGCAGGGGGGAACCCACTCATACGCTCTCTGCAGACTAGCCATGGCTCTGTGGAACACAGCCTTGAGCTACCAAGTGCATCTACAAGCTCAATTCCTGCCAGGCAAGCTAAATACACTGGCAGTTGACCTAAGCAGAAATCTCATGGACCCACATGAGTGGAAACTGGAGCCAAATATATTCAACATTTTGAGAAACAAATGGGGGAACCCAGAGATAGACCTGATGTTCATCGTGCATACAGCTGCAGTAATCACAGATGGGTTTTCTGCCGTCAGGCTGTCCCTCGGTCGGCTGAATTCCAAAGTCTTGGTCCGGCGTCGGTTGTTGTTGCTTTCTCTTCTGACGTCAGTGAGGCCAGAGTATATAAGACACAGCCGACGCCATGTTCTTTAGTCTTTTTTGCCGCGCGGTGCCTGAAGCAGAAGCAGTTCGCAAGTGCCAGTCGGCCAGCTCCTGAATTACGAAAATTTTGGAACCGAAGTCTTCATTAAAGCTAAGTACCCCATTGGGGAAACTTTTCTTGCCTCAGACCGATGTCAGAAAAAGTTAATAATTGTATTTCTTGTGGGAAGCAAATACCGCATAAGGATTTCCATTCCCCCTGCATACCTTGTTTGGGCCCAGACCACGACGTCTCGGGCTGTCGCTTTTGTGCTACCTTCAATAAACGCACTATTAAGCATCGGGTGGAGTTCGCCCAGCACTACTTTGGTAAAGCTTTTGATTATAAAATGTCGTCGGACACTCCGACTACCGTTTTGTCCAAAAAACGCAAGGAAAAGGACCGACACACGAGGCCCGCGGTCCCCGCCGACACCACGCCAAAACAGGCTACACGTGGTCCGGTTCTCAGCGAGACGCCTTTGCAGTCCCTGACTACCGACGACACTCCTTTGGTGGTGTCCTCTGTACCCGAGACCGCTGGGACCTCGGCCCTTTCCCAGACTACAACCGAAGCCTTTGCTAATGTTGAGCCTACTAATGTGGACAGGTCCACCTCCACCCATGGTGTATTTAGGCCCTCATCTTCTTTTTCAATTAAGGCCTATACTAAATCCAAAGCAGCCAGGCATCCCACGAGGCCTGTTGCACAGGGCCCATCTCCTGGTCCCATGCCTAAAAAACAGATGCTTAAAATGGCTGAGGATTTAATTACTCTTATCAGAGGTTCTCAACCCCCTCCAGACAAGAGACCCAGAGTGGAGGAAGATTCTCTCTTTTCGGATCAGGGATCCATTTTATCAGAACATTCTGATGCAGAGGAACACTCTTACTCTCCTTTTGAGGATTCGGATGCAGAACAGTCCATTCCTTCTGTATCCCCTCTTGAGGATTTTTCCTTTGGGGAAACCTTGCACACCTTGAGGGAACACTTCCATTGGGAAGGCCAAGACTTTTCAGATTCCAAGAAAAGACTTAGGGAATTTCTTTTGTTACCTCAACAGAGACCTCTGGCTATACCCCCTGTTTTGGACATACTGGATGATGTCTATTCGGAGGCTTGTCTTAACCCAGATTCTCTGCCTCCTGCACCAGTCAAACCTGATAGGTATTACAGAGTACCCAGCTCTCACCAATTTCTCTTCAAAAGCCATAATGCTGACCCTGAAACCATTTCACAAGGCCCCAAGGGATTGAAGGCCTCCACTGCCAAGAATCCACTTCCTGCAGAAAGGGAATCAAGATCTTTAGAAAGGTGGGGTAAAAAGGTATATACCTCGGCCACCCTAGCCATGAGGGCCTTAAATTGTCAGTTTCATATGCTTAAATATCAACAGTTCCTGTTATCTCAATTAAGGAACAAAATGTCTCAACCTGAACAACCAGATTTAAAGGAGTTACAGGATATGATGCATAGTGCAGAGCAAGTGGGTAAACACACCTTACAATGTGGTTATGATGCCCTAGAGGCCTCAAGTAGAGCGGTTGCTACAGGATCAGTCATTCGCAGACATGCCTGGCTTAGGGAACAAAATTTGCCTGATCATGTGAAAGCTAAACTTCTAGATGCTCCTTTACAAAAGGATGTGCTGTTTGGTACTAATGCTGAGGAGATACTACGGAAAATGGAAGAAAAAGCCAAATCTATGCAAACTGTCAAAGCTTTCTTACAGGTCCAACCACCACGTTTTAGCAGAAATTGGCCCTCAAAAAACTGGTCCTTTCCAGCCACTGACAAGCCCCAAAGAGGTAGATACAGACGCACAAGGGGCAGAGGGCAATCACAAGGATCATATAGAGGCCGACAATGGCAAACTCTAGCACCAAGAGGTGGCGAAGACAGTGCTCAACAATACAGGAAGCAAACCCAATGACTCCCTCATTTCCATGCCAAGCATGTCTCAGCTGGCAGCACCTTTGGGAGGGAAACTAGCATTATTTGCAAGCAATTGGCATATTGTCACAACAGACAAATGGATCCTGGACATTATAAACAGAGGCTACAAATTTCAATTTCACACTCTTCCAAAAATGAGAGGCATGCCAAACCTGCCACAAAATCAAAGGGCAGAGGCACAACTGCAAATTTCAAAGCTCATAAGCATGAGAGCTATTCAAGAGGTACCTACTCAACAACAAGGTCAAGGTTTTTATTCAAGATTTTTCCTGGTACCAAGGAAAGGAACCGACTGGAGACCCATTTTGGACTTGTTCATCCTAAACACATTTCTACTCATACCAAAATTCAAGATGCTCACATTACAGCAGCTTCTTCCCATGCTGGGCAAGGAGTTTTGGCTGGTAACATTGGACCTCAAGGAGGCATACCTGCATGTCCCAATCAGACAAAGCTGCAGAAGATACCTCAGATTTCTTGCAGGTTCAATCCACTTTCAATTCTCTGCATTGCCCTTTGGCTTATCTACTGCGCCCAGAGTATTCACAAAGTGCCTGGCATCAGTGATTGCCTACTGCAGACTTCAAGGGGTACAAATTTACCTTTATCTGGACGACTGCCTGATCCAAGTGGACAGCAAGCACATACTTCTGGAACATCTGGCATATGTGACACGATTACTGCTTTCTCTGGGATATACAATCAACAAAGAGAAATCAAGGCTAACACCATCTCAGAAAATAACTTTCCTGGGTGCCAACTTGGACACAAACACCCAGATGGCCTACCTTACGCCAGAAAAACAGGGGCAACTATCTCAGTACTTCAAAATACTAGCAAAAAGTACCAGGCTTACTGCAAGGAAAATCCTGCAGGCTCTGGGATTCATGGCATCTTGCATTCTTTTAATCCCATGTGCAAAGCTGCATATGAGGAAACTTCAATGGTACCTAAAAAACCTATGGTCTCAACACAGTCACAGTTTGGAAACAATATTACCAATAATTCCATGTTTGCAAAAGGAATTTCTATGGTGGGCCCAAGCATGTCAAGCAAACACAGGCCTCCCATTCTGCAAGCCTCAAGCAAAGCAAGTCATCACCACAGACGCCTCAGATTACGCCTGGGGCACATGACGGACAGGTGCATTCAGGGCAAATGGTCCCAAAAGGAAAAGCACCTTCACATCAAAAAGAAATGCTAGCAGTAATAAATGCAATTACAGCTTTCAAGGACTTCCTGCATCCAGGACAATTACTGATAAGAACAGACAACACCACAGTAATGTGGTACATAAACAAACAAGGAGGAACACATTCATACCCCTTGTGCAGACTAGCCATGACTCTTTGGAACTTGGCTCTGGAAAGGCAAATCGAACTTCAAGCACAGTACTTGCCAGGATTGGAAAACACACTGGCAGACAATCTAAGCAGAAATATGACAGATCCACACGAATGGAAGTTACATCCTCAGGTGTTTACAGAAATAATCCAAGCGTGGGGAGGCCAGACATAGATCTTTTTGCCTCCCACAGGAATCATCAATTGGAAAAGTTTTGCTCGAGGACCTTTCATCCAAAGGCCTGGAGAGTGGACGCCTTTCATTCAGTTGGACAGCATGGACAGTTTACGCATTCCCACCTCTGCCTCTTCTGCCCAAGGTGCTTTTGAAAGCAAGAACAGACAAACTGAAGATGATACTGATTGCTCCAGATTGGCCAAGGCAACACTGGTACCCACTCCTGAGGAGCCTAACACATACTCCTCCCTGGTCCCTGCCTCTAATGCCTCTTCTGCTGACTCAGCACAGCTACAAAACTCTTCACAGTCAGCTGAAAACACTCAATCTCGCTGCATGGAAAATTCCTTAACACCACAACAGACCCTACTCTCCAAGGAGGTGCAGGATGTCATTTTGGAGGCCAGAAGGCCATCTACTAGAAAAGCTTACTCCGCAAAATGGAAGCGGTTTTGCTCTTGGAATGAGAAAAGAGGTCAGGACCCTAGAAAACTGAACTTGCCTCAGGTACTACAGTATCTAGCTGAGCTGCTGAACAGTGGACTTTCATTTTCTTCCATAAAAATCCATGCCTCAGCCATTCATGCAGAATTCAACACGGATCCTCCTTTATTTTCTCACCCACTCTTACGACAGTTCCTCAGAGGGGCTAAGAATATAAGACCACCAAGGAAGCAACCAATACCAGCCTGGGATCTTAATTACATTCTAGAAAAATTAACATTGCCTCCTTTTGAACCAGCTGCCTCAACAGATTTGCAATATTTGTCCTGGAAAACAGCATTCCTTCTGGCTATCACTTCAGCTCGTAGGGTTTCTGAACTACAGGCCCTCATGGCGGTGCAGCCCTTTCTCATTTTCCATCAGGACAGGGTTTCCCTTCGTACCAACCCATCATTTTTGCCTAAAGTGGTATCCAGGGTAGCTTTAAATCAAGCCATACACCTACCTACCTTTTATCCCAATCCTCAAAACAAAGGGGAAAGGCTGCTACACTCTTTAGACATCCATAGGCAGCTACGTTATTATCTGGACAGAACAAAGTCCTTCAGGAAATCAGAACAACTCTTTGTGTCCTATGCTGTAGGGGCTCAAGGGAAGCCAGTTACAAAACAGACTATTTCAAAGTGGATAGGCCACTGCATACGGTTTTCTTATTCCTATCATGGGAAATCTGTTCCTACAGGTATCAGATCACACTCCACCAGGGCCACAGCTACCTCTACAGCCTTCCTCAGAAGAGTTCCTACCAAAGATATTTTGGAGGCAGCCACTTGGAGTTCTGTACATACCTTCACAAAACACTACCACCTGCCTTTATATTCCAGAACAAGAGCAGGCTTTGCCACTGCTGTTTTGCAGGGCATTCTGGCTCAACCCAGTTCCTCCTAGTACCTACCACCCTGTGCATAGCTTTGGGACTCTACCCATCTGTGATTACTGCAGCTGTATGCACGATGAACATAGTACAGTTTTGTACCTACCATAAATGTAGATGTTCGAGTGCTAATACAGCTGCAGTACAGGTTTCCCTCCCTCCTTCCCCACTTGGTAAAGGCATGGGGCCTAACAACCTCTTCATACTACCTGACTGGGTTATCCTGCTATGTTTTATTTGCTTGCACCCACTGATTTTGGTTTATTTTACATTGCTTGTATATGCATATATGCATTATTTATGTATTGCCTTCCTTCTGGGGGCACCTGACATCTGGGGCAAGAAAGACTGAAGAACATGGCGTCGGCTGTGTCTTATATACTCTGGCCTCACTGACGTCAGAAGAGAAAGCGACAACAACCGACGCCGGACCAAGACTTTGGAATTCGGCCGACCGAGGGACCGCCTGACGGCAGAAAACCCATCTGTGATTACTGCAGCTGTATTAGCACTCGAACATCTACATTTATGGTAGGTACAAAACTGTACTTTTACCTCCCCTCAGAACTACCAACTGGACAAATTCTGCACAAGGACTCCCTACAGACAAGGCTGGAAAATGGATGCCCTGTCCTTCACCTGGAAAAACCTATCAGTTTATGCCTTTCCCCCTTTGCCTCTCCTCTCCAAAGTTCTACTAAAGATCAAACAGGACAAATCAAGGACAATACTCATTGCACCAGACTGCTAGAACCATGGCACCTGCCTCAGACCCCTTCTCTGCTGTCCCAGCAGGAGGGCCAGATTCTGCACCCCCAGCTTCAAACCCTGAACCTTGCAGCCTGGCTAATTACCTGAGCTCTCCGTTACCACCCCTCAGTAAGCAAGTGATGTATGTCATTCTGGAGGCAAGGAGGCCTAGTACTAGAAAATCCTTTGCTGAAAAATGGAAAAGATTCTGTTCCTGGTGCCAAACACAGGGGATGGGCACAACTGTGTCCAATTACAGCACATTCTTCAGTACTTAACTGAGATGCCTCACAAGGGCCTTTCCTTTTCTTCCATTAAAATTCATGCCTTGGCCATTTCAGCTCATTATAATACAAAGCCACCCCTCTTCTCTCATCCACTGCTGAAGCAATTCCTCAGAGGGGCCAAAAACTTAAGACCACCCAGGAGAGTCCCTACTCCAGCCTGGGGCCTTAACTTTGTATTGGAAAAGCTCACTCTACCTCCATTTCAGCCAGCTGCAAATGCAGAGTTGAAATTCCTTTCTTGGAAAACAGCCTTCCTTCTAGCCATCACTTCAGCAAGAAGGGTGTCTAAATTACAGGTCCTCATGGCAGTGGAGCCTTTCATCATCTTTCATGCAGACAAGGTGTCCCTCAGGACCAATCCTTCCTTTATGCCCAAAGTGGTATCCAGTGTGGCCCTTAATCAGTCCATTAATTTGCCAACCTTCTTTTCTAATCCACAGAACAAAGGGGAACGAATACTGCACTCCTTAGATGTGCACAGGCAACTTAGATTTTACTTGGACAGGACTAAGTCTCTCAGGAAATCTGAATAACTATTGGTTGCATTTGCTGCAATGGCAGAGGGGAAAGCCATTTCAAAGCAAACCATTTCTAAGTGGATAGACCATTGCATTCATTTCTGCTATAAGCACCATGGAAAACCTACCCCACAGGGGATAAGACCACATTCCACCAGGGCTGCCTCTACCTCTACAACCTTTCTCAGAGTGTCCCTACCAGGGACATCCTAGAAGCTGCTACCTGGAGTTTGGTACATACCTTCACCAAGCATTACCACTTGCCATTTTTTTCTAAATCCAGAGCTGGTTTTGCCACTGCAGTCCTGCAGGGCCTAATAGCTGGTCCTAATGCTGTCTAATTGCCTCCTGCCTTCCTTAGCTTTGGGAATCTACCCAAGTATAATGACTGCAACAGTGAAACACGAAGAACATAGTACAGTTGTGTACACTTACCATAAATGTAGATGTTCAAGTGTATTCACTATTGCAGTCCTGGTTACCCTCCCTCCAGCCCCCTGACTGCTATTGTCTATAACTCTCCTTTTGTTTACTATACTTAAAGCTTTCTGGTGTATTTGTTTTTGTTGGAGGTGTAACCTTGTATATAATTGCTTCCCATTATGGGGGCACCTGACATCTGGGGCAAGAAAAACTGATGTAATGGCGTCGGCTGCATGCTTTATACCCCTGACTACGTGATGTCATGGAAGATGAGACAGCAACCGATGCAGGACCCAAGACTTTGATAATCAGGCCGACTGAGGGCTACCTGAAAGCAGATAACCCAAATGTAATGATTGCAACAGTGAATACACTCGAACATCTACATTTATGGTAAGTGTACACAACTGTACTTTTTGTTTAACATGAATAGGAAGCTTGTTCCAAAGGTGGGGCAACCTCTGTGAGACTAATCTGTAGATCTTGGGCAAATTACTGCAAAACCAAAAGTTTAAATATTGTCTGTGATACACATGAGGTGTACTTTCCTGATAATCCTAGTCACTGGAAAAAAAAATCGATTTTAGATGATACTGTATGAGTGCTAAACAAGCAAGCCTACGTCATACTGATTAGTATAGTAACTAACAGTAGGTGTTGTGGTTAACACAGATCTACTTTTTTCTCCTTAGTGAATGATATTAAAAATGCAGTGCAGTGTGTGGCCAGTTACATGCTGTTTGATCCCAGGGATGAAATTATGCAACAGAACATGCAGTATTATCGTTTTTACCGGGAACAGTGGAGT
Organism: Protopterus annectens; assembly: GCF_019279795.1. Classification (NCBI taxonomy): domain Eukaryota; kingdom Metazoa; phylum Chordata; order Ceratodontiformes; family Protopteridae; genus Protopterus; species Protopterus annectens. Next base: position 976,777,658 of record NC_056747.1, read on the forward strand.
CTGGATGAGAATGACTTTAAGCCTCGACCTGTGAGTATAAAGTAATGTTTGTATTAAAGAGTAACATGGTTGCAGTGACAGATTCACTTTAAAAATTTATTTTTGCTTTTCCATTTTGATATTTGTAAAAGGTAAGACTGGAGACAGAAACAGAAATGTCAGTCCCCTTTGATGCAAGGTTAAAGTGCAAACAGATTACCACTGTCTGTCCTTTCAGACTGTTTCCTTTGCTGTATATGAATGTGTGTGTATGTACATACACACACACACACACACACACACACACACACACACACACACACACACACACACACACACACACACACACACACACACACACACACACACACACACACACACAGTATATTTAATGGCAGAAATAAATATATGCAATATCTACACAGAATATTTATACAACTAGAGCCGTATAACTCAGATTTCAAATATTAATATGAGTCTTCTGTAAAAATATACAAACAGAAGAGGAGAAAGATATGTATTTATCACTTGATTGGGCTCTCAGTGTTAATATTCTCCAATTATACCAAATTGTAATACTTAATTTTGCCTCCCTTGCGCCTATTGTTTTTTATATGTTTATTTATTTATTTTTGAAAAGGGTCTTTGGGCCATTCCAATTATGTGGTTAAGAAATTAAATAAATACATGAAAATTAAAATAGCATCTTGTGCTTTTAGTAATTACAGTTGGTTGGTACAGACTAAAAGGCCAGTCTGCAAAAAATATGAAATTAGCAGCTATCTCCAAAAGTGTGAACCAGTTCTCTCATTTCCTGTTAAATGTATTGTGCATGGGAATATGTTTCTAGGCTGTGTTCATGCTACCTTTTCTATTACTGCTGTTTCTTATTGAGGTTTAGATTATTTATGGTACATTTTCTATTACTGCTGTTTCTTATGGAGTTTATATTATTTATTAAAACTTTTTGAACTGTTTAATGTGTTTGACTTACACCTGCTTTTTGGCAACAAGGATCCGTAGACAAAACTTTGAAGTTGAAGGAAATAAAAGAAGAAAATGTGAACAAGACATACCTGTCATGATGTGAAAATACAGACCTGGAAGGAATGTTCTGAAATACTGAAACATTTATTTTTGGTTGCCAGTCAGAGCAAGGATAAAGACCGAATTGAAACAGTCTTTGTAAGTGTGGAGTTGAAATCTAAATTCTAAAGAAAAGTCTTATGACACTGGAGAAGCTAAGTGATGGGACTTGTTTGTCTACTTTAACTATAAGCATAAAAACAAAAGCGCAGTCTTAAAAAATGCATTTATTATAAAATCAGGCTTTTAAGTGCTTTCATTCCCCGGTACATCATCAGACTGAGATACATAGACTAAACCCACACATTAAGTGAGGTAAAGGTTTAAGATCTGACCAGTCACAAATCATGAACTGTTAATGTTCTAGTGACCTGGATTTAAGTAAGTGTTTTGGACTAAATTACCTTGTTTAGTTCTAGCCATGCTGTAATATTAAACCTAATCTGACATTAGTATTCCTCAAATTCTAGGATATTGTCAGTACCTTCCCACTCAAGTTCAAAAGCAGCATTTTTTGCATATAAAATGCAAACTGCAAATTTTGTAAACATCTGCATCAAGATTGGTTGGTGTAATGCACCCGTTTGGCACCTTCCAACCAGTTTGAGGTTGAGTACCAAAAAAGAAAGGGTTCTCAGAACTAAGGGAAAAAAATCCTCATAATGGCTTTTTGCTATATCAATGTCTTTGGTAATCTGTAGAAAAGAGCTATAAAGTCTTCTTGCTGTAGTTCACTAATTATCAAAAAAGTCTTCAGCCTAAGCAAAAGACCTCTGTGATATCACTTGCTAAACTATGTCAAACACTTTCGATAAACAAGAGCACAGAGCTACTAGTAGCTCCTTCCTACAGTTCCTAACACACCCAAGCACTCGGTGACCACAGGTTAATCAGAAGTTACTTAAAAATCAAGTGCAACAGTTTTTCTAACATTTATTTTTTCAGAAATGATACTGCTATCAGATAAATTGGGTTTTCTAGTTCTAAAAATGTAAAACATTTTGGTGTTACTTTAGTTACATTGTTGAAGTTATATTTAGCAGTTTTAAAAGGCTTGTGTTTAATTGTGCCATATTGTTAGAAGCTGTCCAGTTGCCTCCTGATTCTGAGTTATTTGAAGGCACTTTTTGATAAAGATGTCATGAGGAGGAAAGCAGTACATAATTCAGTACCCCAAGCTACTGAAATAAACGGAGTCTCACTATGCCAGGAGCAGGTACTGAGATTCTGTTACCTCTTATGTTTATGAATCTCATTATCTATTCTGAGAATAGCCCAAACTTAACTTCAGGACTTGGCAGGTCAGCTGAGTCTGGCTGATGTTCTCAATTGCAACAGCTCCACCTGTGTATATCAGGCTTTCTATTCTTTGCAGAGAGCCAGGTCTGGCATACAGGTGAAACTGCAGAGCCATGAGGTTGACCAGCATATGAGATCCATCGGTATGATGGCATGGCTGTTATACCTGAGCTCTGCCTATCCAAGACAAGGGACAGACTTGCAAGGCCCCCTAACCCACAAGATATTAACTCAGTTTTTTAAAGCAAATACTGTGATTCTGCCATCCGCACAGGAGGTTGGGGGATGGCTCACCATGTACTGCACCATATGTGTGTGTGCGTGTGCGTGTGTGTGTATGATCCTAGGCTTGGTTCTTCCCTACTCCCAAAGTCTGGATTATGGCTCCACCTATGTACGAAACTCAGTACTGCAGGCAGTCTGACTTCATATCAGCTACTGCCTGCAGTTACTAGGAGACATACATTATTAGTGTATAATGGTCCTCGTGTCCTGCATATTCAGGGAAGCTGAATGGAATGTCTACCAACTGCAGCAAATGGTGGAGTTGGGGTGTTGGTCTGATTTAGATTAGCCCTAATACTCAATATGTACCTTTAAATCTGTTCTTCCTTGTACTCATTATGTCTGTGGTGTTGTGTGTTGATTGCATTTATATATATTTTTGAACTGTGCTGCCTGCCATCATATCATGTGAAAATGTGTACTTTTGACCAAGGTTATGATGGGTAGGATGTCTGAACCAGTACACTTACCCACTTATCAAATGCATAAATAAAATGTGTCCTGTGAGTTGGCATAAAGATATGAAAGGCCAAGAAGAGGAAGTGGATACGTGAGGAAAATGAGGATAGCAGAATATAAGGGATTTAGTGAAGTTAACCTCCAGACTGAAGAGAAATGGATGAAACAAAGGGTCAGGGAAGTACACTAGGATAAACGTAGATACACCAGTTTAGAACAGGCAGCCTAACTAGAACTAATCCTATACCGTTCTCTGTCATATGTTATTACCACTATCCTTGTATGCACTACTAGTAGATCCTCTCTCCTCCTATATAATTTTATAATTTATTTCATTATATCTCTTGAATGTTTTACAGATATATGCAGTACTAAAATCTCTCTTCCTACATAATTTTATAACTTCATTAAGTATCTTGAAGTGCTTGCAAATCTTTCATTACTGAATTGTAATAACCCTAAACTTATTTACATTAATGATTCCCTTCTGCATTATTAGTCCATTTACTTCTGCATGATTTTACAGCTCAAACAACTGTATAGACTTCTAATTGTTGATGTAAATACTTTAGTCAGTATACCTGTCTTGTAATTATGGTTGTTGTTTCCTGAGAAATGTAACTTGTTTTTCCTGAGAACTGTCTAATATTTAGTTGTTAATATAAATGTACTGTGGTGGAGCTTTTCTTCCTGGGCCTCCACTGAAAATAGGCTGTGCCCAGTTGGACTATCATGATCAACAAAGACTAATAAAATGAAATAAATAAAATAGACAGTGATGGCATAACATGTAGGTGTTAGATATAGGTTAGGGAAGGTATTGTAACGAAAGGAAAATAGAGGGCTATGTTAAGCAGAAAGTGGTTGTTATGATGCTTAACAGGGCTGAAGTTAAGGGAGCACACCCTACCTATATCAAATTGAAGAGGGCATAGTTTGAATACTGTAAATCACAATAGATTTAAATGTCATAAGGGCAGGTAACACTGAACCAAAACCTGCTGCCACATTAATTTCTCCCACCCATCTTTTCTCTTTTTATTCTCTGATACTCATTCACTGCTTCTTATGACAATCTCATGCCACTTAATGAACCCAACCAATACTGCTGTGAACAAGTCAATAAAAAGAACTCAGATTTGCCCAAATTAATAATTGTGGGCAGCATCAACAACAAACCAGATCTGTCAGATGCTGACATGTATTAAAAAGCTTGATTATGGTATTTTAGAAACATCACTGTGCTCTTTCCTATTGTAATGGAAGAAACTTTCACACATTCTGGAATGATCAGCATTGAATTGATCTGTAGTTTCTTCCGTAATGACTAAAAGGACCTCTGAAGATATGGTTGCACTTGCCTGGTTGATTGTACAGATTCCTTCTACAGATAGAGACAACACTAAACTGTCCAGTACTACCACAAGTAGCCCTCCCCCATGCACTGTACCCCTACATAAAGAACATCTCCACTCCCTTATGTCTGTTACTGGTAAAGGAAATTTGACATCATAACTATTCTGCGTAAGGTCCATCCCTTTATTACACACTCAGATGACTGAGAACATCATTGTCTGTCTGAAAAAAAGGCTAACAGGCTCTTTATAACTGAAAGGGCAACTGTCTTTTCTTGTCCATTGTTTTTAAGCGATCACAGCATTCCTGTTGTCAACCTTCAGTCATCAGCCTAAGATTTAAAATCATCACAGCTCTCTTATGTATACCAGACGCAGAGCCATGTCCTTAAGAAGGCCCTTATTTATTCTTTCATCTGCTAAAGGGTCTTCCCCAAACCTTGCTCTGCAGTGTGGGACACTTTACCACCCAATCTTAGCAGCTCTAAGAAGGGTTAATTGAAAACAGTATCTTATAACTGTATATAGGTACTACTGTGATCTGCAAATGCTTGCCTTCTTGTGGTAGCACTGACATCTCTTTATCACTAACTATATGAAAAAAATTGCATTTACTTTTTCAGAATGTTGTTCACTGTCTGCAATCCTAAATTCTCAGGGCTTAGGATAAAGCTGCAGCCTGCATCATGAACAGCAGCAAATGTCAGTACTGGAGACAGATACAGAGTCGATCTGCTGTGAGAGTTGCAAAATCAGACGTACAAAAAAAATGAATGACTCAGCATATAGAAACACTAATAGTCTATTATACTTCCATTCACAAATAGACAGAACAGTAGTCAACACAACCAAATCACCGAGAGCCATATTTCTTGCACTTTTGAATGCTTTGCCTTGGAGTGCAGTCTGTGATCCGTATTCTACTATTTTGAGGATACTGCATACCACAGCAGATGCCAAAGATGTTGGTTTGTACAAATCTTCCACTTATAGGGCAGTCTTTGCTGCTGCTCACAGCTCCATTCTTGGGTGAGTTTGCAATGGAAATACTGTGCATGTTTTTCAGTGGGGGTCAGGAACCCCACTATGACACCAAGAGAGCATGGAAACTCCAAATAGGCATTGTCTAGAGGTCATGGTCGATCCTTGTACCTTGTACATGTGAGGCCAAAGCATTTGGCACAATACTGCAGTAGGGTTTTGTAAACAAGCTAAAAAAATTGGGTATAAACTCCTATACCATCTGCTGGATAGCCAGCTAACTGAAAGATAGGACTTAAGAAGTTAGAACAGGGAAGTCTGCATCTATAAAAAGTCCAGTCAGTAGAGGAATTCCTCAAGGCTCACTGCTGGAGACACTCCTTTTTGACATCTACTTCTGTGAAGTCAAGGCCAACATTAATAGGTTGTATAACAAAAGGAAGAACATTATGGCAAAAATTAGGAAGTGCAATGCCCAACATGCTAAAAACTCCCTCATAGATCTAAACAAGCAAATCAGGGGGCTAGTCAAGACTACCAAAGCCAAATCTGAGATAAAAATAGCCTCCAAGGTAATATTTAGCTGTGTCTGCAACCTCAAGGACAATACACAACAGTGTGCTGAGCTAATTGTAAATGGAGTTGCCAGTACTGAGCTGGAAGATGCAGCAAATCTACTGTCTGACAAATTTGGTTCTGACCTTACCTCCCCCAGATGCCCCTCAGGAAATACCCTCAACCATAATCCCCTCAATTATCACTAGGGAATAGGTCTTCAATGCGCTGTCCAAGGCCAAGACTGTATCTATTGGCCTTGAGTATATCTCTGGATGCCTCCTTAATAGCATGAAACACAACCTAACAGGACCACTAGAACTGGTATTTAAGCAGAGCCTCCATACAGGCTTCATGCCAAGAGGAAGGGAAGGGGCAGGGAAGACTGCAGCTGTCATCTGTCTGCACAAGAGTGGGCCATCCGTGGACTCTAGTAACTACAGACATACAAGTTTGACTAATCTTATATGCAAAGCCATGGAAAGAATTATCGTAGAAATGATAAACAATGATATAGAACATTTACAGTCACGGGATCCAACCCAGTTTGATTTTGTCAGGGGCAGGTCATGCCTACTCAACCTAGTGGATTTCTTCGAGAAGGTCACCAAAGCAAAGGACAAGGGCATACTGCCTACTTTGACCCTGCCAAAGCATTTGACACAATACCCCAGTAGGGGATTGTAGACAAACTCACAAAATTATATATAAAAACTTATGTCACCCACTGGATAGGTAGCTGACTCAAAGATAGGACACAAGAAGTTAAGACAGAAGAGTCTACATCTATAAAAAGGCCAGTAAGTAGCGGAGTTCCTCAAGGCTTGGTGCCGGTGCCATTCTGAAGTCAAGGCCAACGTTAAGATCCTCTGGCTGACCAAGTTTGGAGATGATTGTAAACTAGCACAGTCATAGAATCTCCCAAAGCCACAAACACCCTCCAAGAAGTCCTAACATAGACCGATAACTGTTGCCAGAGCCACAGTCTAAAACTCTGTGCCAGGAAATGCATAATAGTATCCATTGGGAAGACAACTACCCCTGGAAACTATCACATTGATAAAGCACCCCTAACAGTAGACCTAGTGATCAGGGATTTGGATATGCATGTAGACAGTAACCTGGCTTTTGACCATCATGTGTCCACAGTAGTAAGGAAATCATTCTTTATTGTGCAGCTTATAAGTAAGGGTATGGCATCTTTGTTTAAGGATGTCATTGTTTCACAGTACTCATCCTCATCAGATCTGTCAATGAGATGAACTCTCCCTTTGGTATGTATCTGACCAAGCATGTGCAACAGCTGGAAAGTACACTGAAGTTTCTCACAAAAAGAATGCAGGGTATAAACATGCCTCAAAGGTCTATCTCTGTACTTAGGTCTCCTACAGACTGTTAAGAGGTGATCTATGCCTGGCCTACAAATTATCCTCTGATCCTACCCTGTTGGACCTATTGCTCATCTGCAAAACAAACAGGATCAAAATTACCTGATCTAGGGACCTAAACCTCATCTGCCAATATAAGAAGGACATGTTGGAGTGACAAGTATGTGTCTCAGAGATTATCCCTTCTCAGGTGCAGGCTTTTCATTCTTGTGAAGCAGAGTTCTTCCCTAACTCAATAAAAGCATAACTAGGGCCAGTGAATGGAAAATCGGAAATGTACCCATGGTCTGGCACATGTCTCTATTAGACAAAGGCAGTGTGTAAATGCTTGACCATCCATGCCCAAGCCTACATATGCCCCATAAGATAAACATAGGACATTAAAACTTGTTCAGTACACTTGGGAAGTCTGGCTAGGCTTAAAAATGCCCCTTGGGGTCATTAGCCTAGTAATCACTTATGACCCAATCAACTAAAACTATCTCCTGAACTAACCTGAGCATTAACCATGATTAGCTAACATACACGCACACACACACACACACACACACACACACACACACACACACACACACACGCACACACTCCCATGCCTCACACACACTTCCATAATTCACACACATCCCTTTTTCAGCAACATGAATGCCAGGCATTTGATAAAGCACATGATTGGCAAATAGAACTGATTAACATTGTTGACAAAATGAAAGTTTGACAATGTTAACTGGTACTATATGGATGCCAGAGAGCAAATACCAAGATGGTTAAACAATGCTCTTCAAAATGAGTGAGCTCACACAGTAGTGGGTAGTAAGAAGTATTGTTTTCTCATCATTGTATACACATTATACATTACATGTTTTCTTTCTATATAACAACTATCTTTCAGTCTGACATTACATAAATCGCTCAGTTCCTGTCTTCCCTTAAACCTCACTTCTCCTGCTGAACATTATTCTGCATGTATTGTTCCCTCAAATTCCAATTATTTATATATAGTTTTGCTCCTTTCCTTTTCTAAAAAGCCTGCTTGCAGTTCTTTTATTTCTTTTATAATATTTAATACTTCAAATACAGTTGGTTTTGATTGTGATTTCCATTTTCTAGTAATTGCTTTTTGGTAGTCAACATAATTAAACTTAATTGGGCCTTACTATGTCTATGCCATTCAGATCCTGTGTCGGGTCTATATTATAAACTCGAACGCTTACCTTATCGAATACCTAAACATCGACCCATCCTCATCGAACTGCATAAACACCGAACACCCTAAACCGCGAAATTTAAAAAGTCGCGCTGTCATACTTGTCCCACCCCACCGCCCGCTACATACTACCTACACAAACTAAATAAACCACATACATACACTAACCAAAACCCTACTTCTAACCCTAAACTAAACTGATTACATTCCTAAAAAAAACATTTGTTGTCTACCTGAGAAAAAATTCTTTGATGTCTTGTTGGGGTGTAAAAATACCTATGCAAACACTTCCAAACAGAAATCTTAAACCTTATGGAATTTGCTGCATACTTGAGAGCCATACATATGTCCTGTCATTGTTCCCTTGTAAATTGCTGCATACTTCAGAGCCATGCATATGTCCTGTCATTGTTCCCTTGTAAATTGCTGCATACTTCAGAGCCATGCATATGTCCTGTCATTGTTCCCTTGTAAGTTACTTTTCCAGTCTCACTTTTCAAAGTTTTGTAACTGTCTCTGAAACTTATAGTTATCATGCAGTATTTTATATTCCATACTAAATATCCCATTTTTAACAGCAGCCTCTGTTCTCAATTTGACTAAAAGCTCTAGTAGGGCAGTTATTTCACTTAGGACTCCCCTATGCCTTTCTCTTTGTCTGATAGAGAAGACAGTCTTTAACCTGCAGTCTAAACTTCTTCTTGTCCTTATATCACTCTGTTGTCTTTCCCTGTCTGGTTATTTGCTCCTAATGCCTTGGTTGCTTTGCTAGTTTTGTCCAGTAAATTTCATCCCATTCTACCCTGCTTTCTGTACTGCTACTTGAAGTTGTCCATACTGGCAAAATCTCCTTTCTCAATTCCCAATTTGCCTTAGTTCTTAGAATACTTTCTGCAACTTCATAAATATAATATTCTGTATGGTGGTTGTTATTCTCCTTAAGGATATGCATCCAAAATCTTACTCTTTCCTTATTTCTTTATCCCTGTCCCCCACTTCATCATCATCACTTTCTACTTTGATTCTAACAATCTGTTTGTGTTATGTTTATGAGCCTTAGCTGTGTAGCTGTAAAATATCCCTTCAAATCAGGTAATCTTAAACCACCTTGTTCTGTTAGGTGGATCAATTTATCACACTTAACTCTCTTGCCTTTTTTCCCTCCCAGATAAATTCCTTCAACTCTTCATTAATTGTTGTCTACAACTTTTCCTTTGGTTGATAAAAATAAGCCTGATCCAGTTGTACTTTGAAACATCGAAGTACATAAACCTCAAACTGGTGAAGATTGATCCTGGAAGATCAAAATCCAAAACAATGAAATAACAAAACACCTATGTTTTTTGCAGGGGCAATCCCCCTGCACCTCCCATGTGGTGGGCTGTGCCCCCCACACCCCCTGCTAGTTATGGGTCTACTTTAGAAGACTTAATTACCATATCACCAACTTTCATAAGACCAAGACTAAAACACCGACATTTCAAAATCCTGACATCATATAGCTGACTTTCATCTAATTGTAATGCAAATAAATAGCACTCATAAAACATACACAAAACATGCATGCATGCGACCTCTTTCCATCACCTTAACAACAATAATGCTTCTCCACAACAAAGTATTATAATACACCAATCCAAATATGCAACACTTAAAAACAACATTAATCTTCAAATATTATGAAATATAGAAGTGTATAAATGTAAAATACTTAAAGAAAAAAGTCCCTACTTCCTCCCACTCAACTACATAATGACACTAAAAACTTCCACCATAGCAACATTAAACTACCATAGTCCAACCTAAACTACGGACTTGACCTCACCTACACCCCACCCACCAACCAATATCTGAAAACCCAAACAAAATCCCACTGAATATTCATGATGGTATCTATAGCACTAACATGAATATTCAGTACACATTCTTAAATATGATAACAACTATATAATTCCAACTCTTACATTTTTGCAGGTAGTTACCCCTCATGCCCCCGCATGGGGGGCTGAACCCCCCAACCCCCCTGCATATTAAATATACAAACTCTGAGATCGTACTACAGTGCATAAATGAGCAGATTTCCTGTTAGCTCAGCTTGGACTATCAGCATTTCAAACATTTAGTCTTCTGAACATTGGTATTTTGAAGTTTTACTCATGTGAAACTTCGGTATTTTGGTCTTGGTCTTATGAAAGTTGTTGATATGGTAATTTGGTCTTCTAAGGTTGACCCGCTAATTATATATACCAACTCCAAGATCACTGTACAGTGGGGAAAGGTCAAATTCCCTGACCTCCACTGTGCACATTCGTGCATGGACTTAACACAAGCAGAAGCGATCAAATGACTTTCAATCACTGCTGCTAGTGTTAAGCATGTTTGGAATTATGAACGTTTGATTATATGGGGTGCTTTCACTTGACATATATAAAAGTAACATAAAATATTTTCAGTGCTTGTGTCTTACTATCCATATCCATAAGCAAGAGCTTTCCGTTTCTTAGTTTTTGTATTATCTATTGTTTAGTCAGTCTCTTCCCACATATTCTTAGCTGTCATTCCAGAAGCCTTTTATATCTATACTCCTAAATACTTCTCATGTCCCCATAAATATGAGTATCTCTGAAACAAATCATGAGTGGATACATCATTTATGCATATAGCCTTTGTTTTATCTTCATTCATTTTATATCCAGAAAAAATGGGTAAATGACTGAAAATGTTCCACAACACAAAGATGTCCTAATCAAATACAAAATGTAATCTGCAAATAAAGCCAGCTTTTCTTAATTACCTTACCAATTATATACTTGAATTTCTGACTTTTTTATCTTCTTTGTCACTGGGGATGCACAAGCCAGTGCATTTCTTCTTGCCGGTCCCAAGCCCGGATAAATGGGGAGGGTTACGTCAGGAAGGGCATCTGCCAAATAACACATGCAGACAACAATACAGATTTCCATACCGGATCGGTCGAGGCCCGGGTTAACAATGACTGCCACCAGTACTGTTAGCCAACAGGGTGCTGGCAGAAATTGGGCTACTGTTGGCCGAAGGAGAAGAAGAGGGGGAAGGCATGCCTGAAAGCAGAAAGAGAGGTGGAAGGTTAGGAGTGTAGTAGTGAGGGTAGGAACTTTGAATGTTGGCAGTATGACTAGTATAGGGAGAGAGCTAGCTGATATGATGGAGAGAAGGAAGGTTGATATATTGTGTGTGCAAGAGACCAGATGGAAGGGGAGTAAGGTCAGGTGTATAGGAGGTGGGTTCAAATTGTTCTATCATGGTGTGAATCGGAGGAGAAATGGAGTAGGGGTTATCCTGAAGGAACAGTATGCCAAGAGTGTTTTGGAGGTGAAAAGAGTGTCAGATAGAGTGATGTTTATGAAGCTGGAAATTGATGGTGTAATGATGAATGTTGTTAGTGCATACGCTCCACAAGTTGGGTGTGCGATGAATGAGAAAGAACATTTTTGAGTGAGTTGGATGAAGTGGTGGTGAGTGTATGCAAGGGTGAGAGACTGGTGATTGGAGCAGATTTCAATGGGCATGTTGGTGAAGGGAACAGAGGGGATGAGGAAGTGATGGGCAGGTATGGTGTTAAGGAGAGGAATGCAGAAGGTCAGATGGTAATGGATTTTGTAAAAAGGATGGACATGGCTGTGGTGAATATGCATTTTAAGAAGAGGGAGGAGCATAGGGGGACATACAAGAGTGGAGGAAGATGCACACAGGTGGATTTTATCCTATGCAGGAGGGGCAGTCTGAAGGAGATTGGAGACTGTAAAGTGGTGACAGGGGAAAGTGTAGTTAGGCAGCATAGAATGGTGGTCTGTAGGATGATGATGGTGATCAAGAAGAGGAGGACAAGTGTGAGAGCAGTGCCAAGGATCAAATGGTGGAAGATGAAAAAGGATGATTGTGAAGTGGAGTTCAGGGAAGAGTTAAAACAGGCACTGGGGGGCAGTGAAGAGTTACCGAATAGCTGGGTAACTACAGCAGAGATGGTAAGGGAGACAGCTAGAAAGGTGCTTGGTCTGACGTCTAGACAGAGGAAGGAGGACAAGGAGACCTGGTGATGGAATGAGGAAGTACAGGAGTGTATACAGAGGAAGAGGCTGGCGAAGAAGTGGGATTGTCAGAGAGATGAAGAAAGTAGACAGGAGTATAAGGAGATGAGGAGCATGGCAAAGAGAGAGGTGGCGAAGGCTAAGGATAAGGCATATGGAAAGTTGTATGAAAGGTTGGACACTAAAGAGGGAGAAAAGGACCTGTATCAATTGGCTAGCCAGAGGGACCGAGCTGGGAAAGATGTGCAGCAGGTAAGGGTGATAAAGGATAGTGAGGGAAACGTACTCACAAGCGAGGAGAGTGTGTTGAGCAGATGGAAAGAGTACTTTGAGGGGCTGATGAATGAAGAGAATGAGAGAGAGAAGGTTGGATGATGTGGAGATAGTAAATCAGGAAGTGAAACAGATTAGCCAGGAGGAAGTACGGACAGCTATGAAGAGGATGAAGAATGGAAAGACTGTTGGTCCAGATGACATACCAGCTGAAGCTTGGATGTGCTTAGGAGAAATGGCAGTGAAGTTTTTAACCAGATTGTGTAATGAAATCTTGGAAAGTCAGAGGATGCCTGAGGAGTGGAGAAAACGTGTTTTGGTACCTATTTTTAAGAATAAGGGTGATGCGCAGAGTTGTAGTAACTACAGAGGGATAAAACTGATCTGTCACAGCTTGAAGTTATGGGAAAGAGTAGTGGAAGTCAGGTTAAGAAGGGGGTGATGATTAGCGAGCAGCAGTATGGTTTCATGCCGGGAAAGAGCACTACAGATGCGATGTTTGCTCTGAGACTGTTGATGGAGAAATTTAGAAAAAGTCAGAAGGAGTTGCATTATGTCTTTGTGGACTTGGAGAAAGCATATGATAGAGTGCCTAGAGAGAAGTTGTGGTATTGTATGAGGAAGTCAGGAGTGGCAGAGAAGTATGTAAGAGTGGCACAGGATATGTATGAGGGTAGTGTGACAGTGGTGAAGTCTGCAGTGGGAGTGACAGATCTATTTAAAGTGGAGGCGGGACTACATCAAGGATCAGCTCTGAGCCCTTTCTTATTTGCAATGGTGATGGACAGGTTGACAGACGAGATCAGACAGGAGACCCCATGGACTATGATGTTTGCAGATGACATTGTGATCTGTAGTGAGCATAGGGACCAGGTTGAGGAGACCCTGGAGAGGTGGAGATATGCTCTAGAGAGGAGAGGAATGAAGGTCAGCAGGACTAAGACAGAATATGTGTGTGTCAATGAGAGGGAGGATAGAGGAATGGTGAGGATGCAGGGAGTAAAGTTGGCGAGGGTGGATGAGTTTAAGTACTTGGGATCAACAGTTCAGAGTAATGGTGAGTGTGGAAGAGAGGTGAAGAAGAGAGTACAGGCAGGGTGGAATGGGTGGAGAACAGTGTCAGGAGTGATATGTGACAGATGAGTACCAGTAAGAGTGAAAGGGAAGGTCTACAAAAGGGTAGTGAGACCAGCTATGTTGTATGGGTTGGAGCAGTGGCATTGCCAAAAAGGCAGGAGTCAGAGCTGGAAGTGGCAGAGTTAAAGATGTTAAGATTTGCACTGGGTGTGGCAAGGATGGACAGGATTAGGAATCAGTATATTAGAGGGTCATCTCAGGTTGGACGCTTTGGAGACAAAGTCAGAGAGGCAAGATTGCATTGGTTTGGACATGTGCTGAGGAATGATGATGGGTATATTGGGAAAAAGATTTAAGGATGGAGCTGCCAGGTTAGAGGAAGAGAGGAAGGCCTAAGATAAGGTTTATGGATGTGGTGAGAGAAGACATGTAGGTGGTTGGTGTGACAGAGCAATATGCAGAAGACAGGAAGAAATGGAAACAGATGATCTGCTGTGGCGACCCCTAATTTTGTCAGTGGCTGTAAATGTAAAGCAAATAAAGGGAAAAGAAGACATCTCTGCCTGATACCTCTGCTGAAACACAGCTTATTGGAGAAGAACCCTCGCATTTTAATTCTTGCCTGTGATCATTCATATATCCTCCTAATTAACCTTATTATTGTATCAGGGAATGCAAATGATTTTACTGCCCTAATCCTAAAATCCCAATTTACTCTGTTGAATGCTTTCTCTGTATCAAGAGTTGCCAGCAACAAGAATACCTTCTTACATTCTACTTCCCTCTGTATCATCAATGTTGTCAAATTTTTGCCTCCCCTCCGTGAAATCACATTGATCCATGCCTTTCAATTTTGACAACACTGTTGCCATTCATTTAGCTAGTATAGACATAAACCCTTTATAATCATGGTTTAAAATTGAAATTGGTCTTAGTGCGGCTGGGTCAGATGGGTTTCTACCCTCTTTTGGTAATATATCCACCACTGATTTCTTCCAAGAAGCTGATGTTTCACTGCCTTCTAAATATTACTAAACAAAATCTTCCAGATCTTTACCACTGTCTTCCTTCCTAATTTTCAAACTTCCACATGAATACCATCTGCTTCTGGAGAATTTGCTGCAGATTTATTATATAGCACCATTTTATATTTCATCTCCTCCTATCTTAACTATTAATTAATGAGCCTCATCATCCGTCCTCTAAACTTGGCATAATTAAGTATTTCACATGTATTTCATTTGTGGTTTTTGCTGGTTTCCACATTACTGTGCTTAATAATAAATTTCACAAAATTTCCGAAATCTCTCTAATGCCTTTGTAGGATCTCCTGTTATTTGGAGACAACCCTTTCTACTTTCTCTTACCCTAAGTCACTGTAAAGATTTTGTGCACTGGAGTTGTTATAGAAAATAGTTGCTTAATAGCAATATTTTTAAACTCATGGGTATTATCCAAATACTCCCTTTTCTGTTTAACACTCTTCAGTTGTTTCTGTTTTTATTCTGAGGGCCCGGTTCCCACCTGGATCGGACGTAGCTATACAGTCCATCACCCACCATCCATCAAGGAACATCAACCCAGGAGAGACCCAGTAGCAATCAAACCAATTCATGGAGCTACCATATGAAGGATTGTGGACAGGGAAGACAGAACTCAAGGACTTAAGAAACCATGCATGAGACAGGGGGAACAGTAAAACCTCTCACGGCAATAGAAGACCTGGTTTAAGGTTAAGGAATGACATTTATCCCTCACAGTAGAAGTATTTTACTTAACACTATTATAGAGCTTAAAATTTGTTAGAAATCTCAACTTACAAGTATTTTTCAATGACAAATGGAAGAATGATACATATGTTCAGAGTAATGTAAGGTCAGTCAAGTGGAAATTACCCAGCAAATTTTGCCCCCCAGTCCACCCAACACTTGCAGCCTTGGTGAGCAAGTGTATAGCAGACATCCGGAAGTTCCTCAGTAAACCTCCCAAAAAGAAATTCTACAGTTTATCTAAAGAAGCGATCAAGGCCTTAAAGAACCCAAGCAATTACAAGACTAGAAGAGTCATAAAGGCTGATAAGGTTGTTTGGAATCATGGTCACAGATACTGACAGTTATGTTAATAAGATCAAAAGCATGCTCAGCTATGAAAAGTATTATGACAAAAAGGACCTAGATGCAGTGCGATTGGCTTACAATAATATCCATGAATAACTTAGAAGGTTGCATGAAGTTGATATTTTAAATGCAAAGTTGTTTAAATGTTTTACTATAGCCTACCCAAAGATCCCCAACTTTTATGGAATCCCAAAGCCACATAAGAATGTGGATACCCCCCCCCCCCATATAGACCTGTTGTGGCCAGTGGTGGATCGATAACAGACTCCATCTCAGTGTTCCTTGAAGTTCAGATCAAATCCCTTGCAGAAAGAAATAACTCATTTTATGTTAGACACTTTGGATTTCCTCAAAATGATTAAATGTATGCCCATCAGTGACAGCACTATCTTGGCAACCATAGATGTGGAAACATTGTATACTGTGCTTCCACATCAACAATGCATACAGGCCATCATTGAATCATATCTGAAAGACAGGTCAGCCCTCCTTGGAGAGACTGAGATCCTGGGTAAGCTTTTGTACCTCCTCCACAGTAACAACTGTTTCACTTTCTATGGAGAGTCCTACAGAGAGAGATACCACCGTGCAGCCATGGACCCACCTAGGCTAATGTAGCATTTGGGAAATGGGAGAAGGAGACAGTGTTCCAAAGAAGGTAAATGGATTCCATCAAATGTTATCTATGCTTTGTAGATGACATTTTTATAATATGGGAATGAGAAGAATCAATCTTGAAGATTTGTTGAATTCTTTAATCAATCCACTAATTTTCTAAAATCCATGTGTGACTACAGCAAAATGGCAGATGTTCATCGTGTTTCACTGTTGCAGTCATTACTCTTGGGTTGTCCTGCTGGCAGGCTACCCGCAGTTGGCCTTAATTCCAAAGTCCTGGTCTGGCATCGGTTGCTGTCGCCTCTTTCCTGATGTCAGTGCGCCAGGGGTATAAAAGATGCAGCCAACGCCATTTTCTTCAGTCTTTCTTGCCACGCTGTGCCTGAAGCAAAAGCAGTTCACAAGTGCCGGTTGGCCGACTCCCGAGATTTTCGAAATCGAATTTCAGATCCGAAGTCTTCAATAAAGCTAAGTACACCGTTGGGGGAACTTTTTTCTTGCTCCAGACCGATGTCAGAAAAAGTTAACAGCTGTATTTCTTGTGGGAAGCAAATACCTCAGAAGGATTTTCATTCTTACTGTATTCCTTGCCTCGGCCCTGATCACCATGACGTTGCTAGCTGTCGGTTTTGTGTTAGATTTAACCAACGCACTATTAAGCGTCGGTACGATTTTGCTTTTCATTACTTTGGCCGAAGGTTTAATTATATAATGCCGTCGGAACAGCTGACGACCGGAGTCTATAAAAAGCGCAAGGAAAAGGAAAAGGACAGGCATCCAAGATCCAAAACCGACGACGAGGCCTTCGCTAGGCCAGTCGCCGGTTCGCCGGTTCTCAGTGAGGTGCTTTCGCAGCCCCTGATGCCCGCTACCTCAGAGCCACAGGCTGCTTCCGACTCCCACGTGGAGACAGCTAGGCCTCTGGATACTCAAGGCATTGGACACTCGGAAACTATTTCCTCAGATGGGTCCGGAGCCGCTGAGCAGGCATTGGCTTCTGAGGGTGTTTTCAGACCTACACGGTTATATATCAAGCCAACCTCAGCATCCAAGGCAAAGACTAAAACAGTTTTAAAGACAAAGAAACAGGTACAGCATTCTCCTAGACAGACTTCCATGCCTAAGAAATAGATGCTTAAAATGACCGAAGACCTAATTACTTTGATCAGGGGTTCCCATCCCCCTCCTGATAAGAGGCCTAGGCAAAACACAGAATATGATTCTTCTGATCAGGTTTCCATTTCCTCTGACTCCTCTTCAGAACAGGGATACTCTTTTCCTCCCTATGAGGATTCTGATGCTGAATAATCTATTCCTTCAGCTTCTCCTCCTGAGGATTATTCTATTGGGGAAACCCTGCATACCATGAGGGAGCATTTCCACTGGGAGAGCCAAGATTACTCAGAATCTAAGAAAAGGCTCAGAGACTTTCTTCTACTACCTCAGCACAGACCTCTTGCTATTCCACTGGTTCCAGACATTGTAGATGATGTTTTTTCAGAGTCCGGCCTGTCTCCTGACTCTTTACCTCCTGCACCTGTTAAGCCAGACAGATACTACAGGGTTCCAGACTCTCATACATTTCTATATAAAAAGCCTGCTGCTGACCCAAAAATTGTATATCAGGGTCCCAAAGGGGTCAAGGCCTCTACTGCAAAAAACCCTGTACCCTCAGATAGGGATTCTAGGGCACTGGACAGATGGGGGAAAAAAGTTTACACTTCAGCAGCCTTGGCTGTAAGGGCTTTAAATTGTCAGTTTCATATGCTTAAATATCAGCAATACTTAATGTCACTGCTAAAACAGAAAATGTTGACAAATTCTGAATGTTCTGAAAACAAGGAAATAAAGGATTTATTGCACGCAGATGAACAAGTGGGAAAGCATACTTTGCAATGTGGTTTTGATTCACTGGAGGCCTCTTGCAGGGCCACTGTTACAGGTTCTGTCATTAGAAGGCATGCTTGGTTAAAGGAACAGAATCTGCCTGATCATGTTAAAACAAAATTATTGGATGCTCCATTACAGCATGATACTTTGGTGTTAAGGCAGAAGAGGTGTTGATGAAAATGGAGGATAAAGCGAAATCTATGCAGACAGTAAAGGATTTCTTACAGGTACAACCACCCAGATTTAGCAGGAACTGGCCTTCTAAGAATTGGTCTTTTCCAGTGTCAGACAGGCCACAAAGAGGCAGATACAGACACCCTAGAGGCAGACAACAGCCCCAGGGCTCACACAGGCCCAAACAATGGGGTGCTTCTACCTCCAAAAGCGGAGAAGACAAATCACAGCCATATAGGAAACAGTCCCAATGACTTTCCTCTGCCAATGCCAAGCACTTATCTTTTGGCACCACCCTTAGTGGGAAAGCTAGCATTTTTTTCACAAAATTGGCACATGATCACACAGGACAAATGGGTCTTAAATATAGTCTCTCAGGGCTAAAGGTTCCACTTTCACACCCTTCCAAAGGCAAAAGGTATGCCAGACCTGCCACACAATCAATGGGCAGAGGCACAAAAGCAAGTTTCATCTCTCATGGACATGAGGGCTATTCAGTCAGTACCACAACAATAGCAGGGACAAGGATTTTACTCAAGACTTTTCTTAGTACCCAGAAAGGAAAAAAGCCTGGAGACCAATTCTGGACCTGTCTATTCTAAACACTTTTCTGGACGTTCCAAAATTCAAAATGTTGACTCTGCAGCAGCTTCTGCCCATGCTGGGCAAGAAGGCTTGGCTTGTAACTTTGGACTTCAAAGAGGCATACCTGCATGTCCCAATCAGACAATCTTGCAGAAGATACCTCAGATTCATAGCTGGCTAAATGCACTACCAATTCTCTGCACTGCCCTTTGGCTTATCTACTGCGCCCAGGATCTTCACAAAATGCCTGGCACCAGTAATTGCATTTTGCAGACAAAGAGGAATTCAAATATATCCCTACTTGGACGACTGCCTTATTCAAGCAGAGAACAAAGACATTCTACTAAAGCAACTGGCGTTTGTAAAAAGATTACTAATTTGCCTAGGGTACACAATAAACGAAAAGAAATCAAAACTAGTACCCTCTCAAGAGATAATATTCCTGGGTGGAAGCTTAAATACAACTGCCCAGATGGTTTATCTCACACCAGACAAACAAAGGCAACTGACTTCTTACTTCAAAAGCATGGCAAGAAAGACCCAGTTGTCTGCAAGAAAAATTCTGCAGGCTTTGGGCTTCATGGCATCCTGCATTCTGCTAATTCCATATGCAAGACTGCATATGAGGAAGCTACAATGGTATCTAAAAAGTGTTTGGACTCAACATTGCCACAGCCTGGAAACATTAATTACCCTCATTCCCTGCCTGCAACAGGAGTTTCGATGGTGGGCACAGGCCTGTCACCACAACAAGGGACAGCCATTCACTTTACCCACAGCCAGGCAGATACTAACAACAGATGCATCAGATTATGCCTGGGGGGCCCACATGGCAGGAAAATGTATTCAGGGCACATGGCCCGCAAGCCAAAGGCATCTTCATATCAATCAAAAAGAGATGCTAGCTATACAAAATGCCCTGACAGCCTTCAAGGATCTACTTCATCCAGGACAGCTGCTGATAAAGACGGACAATACTACAGTCATGTGGTACATAAACAAGCAGGGAGGCACACATTCTTACCCCCTCTGCAGACAAGCCATGATTTTGTGGAACACAGCATTGACTTATCAAGTACACCTGCAAGCACAATTCCTGCCAGGAAATACAAATGCTCTGGCAGACGAACTAAGCAGAAATCTCATGGATCCTCATGAGTGGAAACTAGATCCACAAATCTTCAGCATGATAACAAGGAAATGGGGATGCCCAAACATAGATCTATTTGCCTCCCCTCACAACTGCCAATTACAGAGATTCTGCACAAGGACTTATCACAAACAAGCCTGGAAAGTGGATGCTCTGTCATTCAGCTGGAAAACCCTTACAGTAGATGCCTTTCCTCCACTGCCTCTCCTCCCCAAGGTACTGCTAAAGGTCAGACAAGAGAAGCCAAAAATGATACTGATTGCCCCGGATTGGCCACGCCAGCACTGGTACCCAATCCTAAAGAGCTTGTCTCAAGGTCCAGCCTGGACATTACCTCAAATTCCTCATTTACTGACCCAACAAAACAATCAAATCCTGCACAGCCAACTCAGAACCCTAAATCTGGCTGCATGGCAGATAATGTAACCATTCAGAACACACCTCTCTCTAAAGCGGTTATGGATGTTATTTTGGAGGCCAGGAGGCCCAGCACCAGAAAATCTTATACAGAAAAATGGAAGAGATTCTGTGCTTGGAACCAGGCACAAGGAATTGACACACTTGTACCAAATATTCCTCAGATTTTACAATACCTAACTGAGATGCTGGACAAAGGCCTATCCTTCTCATCAATTAAGATCCATGCCTCTGCCATTTCAGCTCATTACAATATGGACCCACCTATTTTTTCACATCCACTGCTAAGGCAGTACCTCAGAGGGGCCAAAAACATAAGACCTCCAAGGGGAGCACCAATACCTGCATGGGACCTCAGTTTTGTCTTGGAAAAGCTCACACTGCCTCCTTTTGAGCCAGCCAATACAGCTGAGATAAAATTCTTATCATGGAAAACAGCTCTGCTCCTAGCAATAACTTCAGCAAGAAGAGTCTCAAGAGTTACAGGCATTAATGGCTGTGGGACCTTTTATTATTTTCCATCCGGATAGGGTTTCTCTAAGGACAAACCCAACATTTATACCTAAGGTAGTGTCCAGTGTGGCTCTTAACCAAACCAATCATTTGCCTACCTTTTATCCAAACCCACAGAATAAAGGGGAGAGACTTCTGCATTCTTTGGACATACGCAGACAGTTACGCTTTTACTTGGACAAAACTAAAGCTTTCTTAAAGACTGAGCAACGTTTAGTAGCATATACTGCAGGATCACAAGGAAAGGCTATTTCAAAGCAGACTATTTCAAAATGGATAGGCCACTGCATTTGTTTCTGCTGTTCACAACATGGCAAATCAGTGCCTAAGGGCATTAGGCCACATTCAACCAGAGCAGCAGCCACTTCAGCAGCCTTCCTCAGAGGAGTACCAACCAAGGATATTTTGGAGGCTGCAACTTGGACTTCAATGCACACTTTTACAAGGCACTACCACTTACCTCTTTACTATAAATCCAGAGCAGACTTTGTCACTGCGGTTCTGCAGGGCCTCATAGCCACTCCTAATTCTATTTAGGCCCAGCCTCCCAACCTCAGCTTTGGGATTCAACCCAAGAGTAATGACTGCAACAGTGAAACACGATGAACATAATACAGTTGTGTACCTACCATAAATGTAGATGTTCGAGTGTATTCACTGTTGCAGTCTAGGTTACTCTCCCTCCATCCCCCTTTTCATTGCTGGGACTTATCTATACTTCTCTATTCTATACAACCTATGTGGTGTATTTGCTTGTAGATGAAGGTAATGATTATGTTACTGCATACTTTTTTATTAGCAGAATTTTTAGCCTACCTTTTTGGGGGCACCTGACATTTGGGGCAAGAAAAACTGAAGAAAATGGCGTCGGCTGCATCTTTTATACCACTGGCGCACTGATGTCAGGGAAGAGACGAAAGCAACCGACACCGGACCAGGACTTTGGAATTCAGGCCGACTGTGGGTAGCCTGCCAGCAGGATAACCCAAGAGTAATGACTGCAACAGTGAATACACTCGAACGTCTACATTTATGGTAGGTACACAACTGTATTTTAACTCTCTGAACCTCACCATAACTAATGGTCTGGAGAAGGGTACTCTAACAATCTCTTTAGGAAACCCACTCGAGTAAACATGTGGCTACACAACAGCAACATGACCCTCATATCACAAAAAATTATTTTGTGAAATCCCAGGGAATGAGGATTGTGCAAGTTTTAAAAAGAATTAAGATTTTTCCACCAATTTGATGAAATTACAAAGAAATTTCTTGTCAGGGTGTTCAGAGAAAAAAGGAATCACAACATCCTGGAGTCAATTAGAACTCTAATGCAACAAAATGAACCAAGCCTAAGTAAGCCCCCAGGTAAGACTACTAGAGAATTTCAAGACAGATATACTAAAAAAATGATGAAAAGAGAAAAAGGAACATGGCTTTAACATTCACCACTGACAAAGAAATACACAAAGTAATAAAAGACCGTTACATCACCATTTCCAAGAACAAGCAGCTGGAAAAATACTTGAACTTGGACCCTTTTGTGTTTAGAAGAGCAAATAATTTGACAGACTGGGTCAAGAGCAAAGGCAAAACCATGGAGTAAAACAGTGGGACCTCCAAATGTGGACCACCGTACTGCACTATTTGTGAATATCTGAGCAAGAGGATAGGGGAAGATTAGCCATTGTAGATACCCCACTCCATTGGTAGACATTTGGTCATATTCAGATAAGTGTTTTACCTCCATCAATTAAAACACACACCCATCTTGACATATTAATATTAGGTGTACTTTACCTCCACCAATTAAAACACCTGGCTATTATGGCCCCTCTCCTCACAAAGCCCTTATAACCAGGCCAGAGCTCACTGTAAAACCATTAAGATTTGACTGCAACAATGCCCATCCATTTGTGAATTCTAAATAAAACAGTTTTTCTAAACACTGCACCAGTTGCCTTATTCATTTGGAAAAGAGGGGTAGATTAGCCATCTACAGTCAGATATCCTTGTGTCCTTATCAAAGTCTTTCTTTGTTTCTCCTGAATTCAGGTCCCCTGGATTTCAGGTAGGATATTACAAGCTGCCTTCAATGAGTGGATCTATGGTACTCTTCTTGTCCTGTGCAATTCCCCTTGTTCTGCAATACTTTAAAATTTGTCAGACCCTCTAAATAATTCCTATTACTTCTTCTCCATCTCTCTCTTTTATTTCTATCATTTTTTTAAACTCCATTTTCATTTTTTCTCACTCATTACCTATTCCTTCTGAAGAAATTTCAGTCTTGCTTAAAACTGTCAAATAATTTCTACTATCCATTCCTAAAATTCTTCCCTTTTTAACAGGTGGGCAGGAAAGTGCCAGTATTGCATTTTTACTTCATTACCTTGCATTTTTAGCTTAGTTTTTATTGGCGTATGATCTGAAATAGTTATTTAATGTGTGTTGAAGCATTCAATTATATGTACATGTTCTCATGAAATGTAATTTCTATCCTGTCTAGCCCAGTAATTATACCTTATGGAATAATATGTAAATTTTGTCCCAGTTCCTAGTACTGTTTGTCCCAGTTCCTAGTACTGTATGAAACATTTTCATAAATGTCTTCAGAAATCTGTCCTCTTGTGGTATTTTTTCCTTCTAGGTCCTCCTGATAAATCCTCACTATTGCAGATCAAATTCCAGTCCCCACCTATAAGTAATATTCCCTGCTGAAAGCTGATTATTTCTTCCAAAATTTTCTTATGTTCCATAATATTTTTTTGGTGGAATAATAATAATACATAATTTGTTGTCCATGTAGTTTACACTATGTGGGGGGGGGGGGGGAAACTAAAAGAGCTTTTTCCATCAGAATTAAGGAGCATCTTGGAAATATCCACAACGGTGATATGAACAGGCTATTTGCAACTAATTTTGCTGAATTTCATGTTTGTAAAGTAGACGGCTTGAAAGTTATGGTTTTAGAACAAGTAAATTGTGTTTTTTTTGTTATGGAGTAATGTTAGGAATACTTTGCTGTTTAAGGAAAATATGTGTTTTCTTGAATTTAATACACTGTCACCTTATAGACGTAATCATTTTTGTAATTGGAAAGTTTTTTTTTTTAATTCTATTTGTTGGTTAACTATAGTGTAATTTCCACACTTGTGCTTATATTGATTCTTTGGTGTTTTAATTTTATCCTCCCTGGAAGATTTGTTGCTTGAAAAACAGGAGAAAAAAATGTTTTTGGTTGGTGAAAAATTGTCATTTTTATTATTTTATTTGTTGTGTTAGTACTAAATCTTTCATTTGTGTCTGTAGATTTAAGGCCATTTACATTTCATGATACTTTGGAAAGAGTAGCCATTATGATAAAAAGCTATTGTTCCCACTTATTATACATGAAACAAGTAATCTCTGTGGTATCCCTGAAATCTCAAAACAACCCACTAAAGTGTAGTCGGTCCAAAAACAAAACAGTGTAAGAAACTTCTCTGTGTGGAAGATTTTCAGTCCATATATTTCTAGTTAATCACTGTATATTAATCAGATCAGACAATAGTATAAATAGTATAAGTAGTGAACGTAAACTCGTCTTAAGTCAAAACAAAACAAATCAAAAAGTAATAATAGAAAATATATAATTGTACGACATTACTAAGTATTCGTAAGTAATCCAAGCAAGGCAGGCAGTCTGTTTCCAGTCGAAAATCCTTTATTAAGTACACAGACAAGCGATCCAAGTAAAACAAAAATAGAGTAATCATTTCCTCACAAGCTTTCTAAATATACATATATGTATATATATATATATATATATATATATATATATATATACACGTATACTTCGTATCAGGCATGGGAGTGGTTTATTATGCTGTAAAACAAAGTGTTATTGGTGCACATGTTAAATTCACATCCCTTCCCCCATCAGTGTGACATTCGACCTGGTCCTGCCCTACTTAGTAGCTGTCATAATAATATATAACCTTTATGTACTTTAAATACAATTATATAGTGATGTGGTACTTCTTATTTAACCAAATTATTAAGTAGATTATTAAGTCTGCGATTTTATCCAAGACAATATACTACATGGCTGGAAACCCCTTCCTGAAGTTTACCTCTTCCCATAGCTGTACTTCAACCACTTTCTTAGATATGCAGATTTCCAAGGATGCCAACAATAACAGAATCACCACTGATCTATTCAGAAAACCAACGAGGGTTAACTTATTACTCCACAGTAAAAGTCTACATCCTACAAAAACCAAGTATAATGTAGTGAAGTCCAGAGGCTATAGATTAGCTCGAATTACCACAGAGATGGAACCATTTTAGAGAAACCTGAACAACTTAGAGAAGGATTTTCTAGTGAGAGGCTATGAAAGTCAGACGTTAAAAAACATCCTGGAACCCATTATAGAACTGAAAAGGACTGAAGCACCTTCACTCAACCTCCCCAGTAGAAAAATGTTAAGTAATTACAGAGAGAATAACAAATGCAAAAATAGCTGCATCCTGACATACACTTTGTATTATCACAGTATCAAAAATATTATTGAACAAAACTGGGACACTGTCACAGGAAACCCTTTTCTGATTAACATTTTAGGTGAAGCCCCATCATTTGTTTATAGGCAAGCCAGGAACATTAGAAGTTTTGTTGAGTTTAAACCTAGACCATGTGAGAAAAGCACTAAAAGATGTGAAACTAATTGTACATTTTGTATATTTATACAGTAAGGTGATAGTTTTTATTGCCCCTATTTAAAGAAGATCATTAAAACCAGTGCAGGGGGTGACTGTAACACTAAAAAGTAATTTACAGGGCACAGTGCAATGAATGTGATGCATTCTATGTGGACAGGACTGTAATTCTTTTTGAAGAGAGTTTGCTTTACAAAGATGGGAAGTTTATTCCATAGATGAGGTAGCTTTTGGGATATGAATCTATCTCTTCAGCAAGTTCTGTTAGAGTTACAAATAAGGATCAGGTCCATGGAACACATAATCCTCATATAATTTTTCTTGCAAATATGTAACATTTTCATCAGGGCTTCATCAGGGAATGCGTTGTAGGTCAGGCATAAGTCCCCTGTCAGAAAATTATGTGAGACTGAGTAAAGAGATAGGGCTTTTAATTGGTCTGCTTAAGACAAGTGTCTTATGCTTTGTATTTTTTTTTTAGCGAGAAACCTCTGGGGCCACTCCACTTGGTGTAAGTGCCTGGTTAGGTACATGCAAAAGGGAGCATTTTACTAAGTTATGGGCCTCATAAGTGTCAAGTACAATGGCATCATGACTTCCTTTGATCTTGATCCAAGACTTTACTTTTAAGTTGAGCTGCACAGGAGGATTTCCTCACTACTGTAGCTATCGGTGGTCAAAGTTTAGGTTATTATCTAGCTGTGTTCTTAGGTCCTTCACCACTGGGTCTTCTTTTAGGGGTGTGCTATCAATATTATAATTTTCAGGGATTTCTGATTTACTGAAGAGTATGATTATGCATTTTTTAGCATTTAGTCTCAGACCATGGTTTTGGCACCAGTTGATGTTATTCGTGTTTCACTGTTGCAGTCATCACACTTGGGTTATCTGCCTGCAGGTAGCCCTGAGTCGGCCCAAATACCAGAGACTTGGAATTTCTGCGTCAGTTGCTGTCACCTCTTCCATGACTTCAGGTCCTCAGGGGTATAAATCATGCAGCCGATGCCATTACATCAGTCTTTCTTGCCGAGAAGGAGCCCGAAGCAGAAGCAGTTCACAAGTGCCGGTCGGACGCTACCTGAAATTTTCGTTTTTTCGAGTTTGAGACCTGAAGTATTCTAAAGCTATTTTACGCCTGTCTGTAGGATGTCAACATCATTTGGTGATTCAACAATTGCTCCCAGCTTACAGTCATCAGCAAACTTGGTGAGCTACAGGATCCCAGCATTGGCCTTCACTTCAGAGAAGTATATATCAAACAGGAGAGATCCCAACACTGTGCCCTGTGGGATACTGCTAGTAACAGGCTTCTTTTTGGAAGTACATTCACCTATCTGGACAATATATGGCCTGTCAGTGGGCCATTTGGCTATCCATCTGATGATTCCACCTGATGATATAGGAGTTTATGCCTAACTCAGTAAGTTAATCTATGATCCCGAGTGGGGGATTGTGTCAAAAGCTTTGGCCAAGTCTAGATAAGCTGTGTGTACCATTTTACCCTCATCCATGGCCATGGTGACTTTCTCGAAGAAGTCCACCAGAATGAGCAGGCAAGACCTCCCTTTGACAAAACCAAATTGGGTCTGGTCCAGCTTTTGGAGGGATTCTGTGTCATTATTGATCAGATCCATGATAATTCTCTCCATGGCCTTGCAGATAAGACTGGTCAAGCTTATGGGTTTGTAGATGTTCATTGTGTTACCCTGCTGCAGTCATCACACTTGGGTTATCCTGTCGTCAGGCGGTCCCGCAGTCGGCCAGAATTCCAAAGTCTTGGTCCGGTGTCGGTTGCTGTCGCTTCTTCCCTGACGTCAGTGCGCCAGGGGTATATATAATGCATCCAACGCCATTTTCTTCAGTCTTTCTTGCCGCGCGGTGCCCGAAGCAGAAGCAGTTCGCAAGTGCCGGTCGGCCGACTCCTGAGATTTTCGAAGTCGAATTTCAGATCCGAAGTCTTCAATAAAGCTAAGTATCCCATTGGGGAAACTTTTCTTGCCTCAGACCGATGTCAGAAAAAGTTAACAATTGTATTTCTTGTGGGAAGCAAATACCTCATAAGGATTTTCATTCTTACTGCATAACTTGCCTAGGCCCAGACCACGACGTCACTGGTTGTCGTTTTTGTGCTAGGTTTAATAAGCGTACTATAAAAAGACGCTTTGATTTCGCACGACACTACTTCGGTAGAAAATTTAACTACACTGTGCCGTTGGAGCAACCGACTACTGGCGTGCACAAAAAATGCAAGGATAAGGACAGGCAGCCTAGACCCAAGCCAGACTCTGAAGGCCTCGGCTGGTCCGGTCTCTGGTTCACTGGTCTTCAGTGAGGCTCCGAAGCAGCCCCTGACTACCGCAGATCTGGAACCCGAGACCGCTTCGGAGTTTTTGGTGGAGAGTACTAGGCCGATGCAGCCATTTTGTCTAGCCCCTACCGACGACACTGCTGAAAAAGGTGTCGGTGCTACAGAAACACCTTTGGTTTCTGAAGGCGTCTTCAGACCGACGACGCTCACCTTTAAAACGTATCCTAAGACCAAGACTCCTATTAAACCTAAAAAGACTGCACTTCAGTCTCCAGTTCCAGGCCCCATGCCTAAGAAACAGATGCTCAAAATGGCTGAAGACTTGATCTCTTTAATCAGCGGTTCCCAACCCCCACCCGACAAAAGGCCTAGACAAGAGGAAGATTATGCCTCCTGTGAACAAGTGTCTATTTTCTCAGGCTCCTCTGAGGACTAAGATTACTCCTTCTCCCCTAATGAAGATTCTGATGCTGAGGATTCTATTCCCTCAGCTTCTCCTCCTGAAGACTACTCCTTTGGGGAAACTTTGCACACTATGAGGGAACATTTTCACTGGGAAGGTCAGGACTACTCTGACTCAAAGAAAAGGCTCAGAGAGTTTATTTTACTCCCCCAGCACAGACCACTTGCCATCCCCCCCGTTTTAGACATTGTGGATGATGTTTACTTAGAATCCAGTTTGAACCCAGATTCTCTGCCTCCTGCTCCAGCCAAACCTGACAGATACTATAGAGTGCCTGATTCCCACAAATTTCTTTATAAAAGCCCTGTTGCTGATCCAGAGACTATCTCCCAGGGTCCTAAAGGGGCTAAGGCTTCTATGGCAAAAAATCCTGTACCCTCTGAAAGGGACTCCAGAGCACTAGACAGGTGGGGGAAAAAGGTTTACACTTCAGCCACTCTAGCTATGAGGGCACTAAATTGCCAATTTCACATGCTAAAATATCAGCAATTTCTAATGTCTCAGTTAAGACAAAAAATGAGCCACTCCCTCAACAGTCTGAATTGAAAGAAATGCAGGATCTGTTGCATGCAACTGAACAGGTGGGCAAACATACTTTACAATGTGGGTTTGATTCTTTGGAGGCTTCCTGCAGAGCAGCTGTCACTAGGTCTGTTATACGTAGGCATGCTTGGTTAAAGGAACAAACTCTGCCTGATCATGTTAAAGCAAAGCTTCTAGATGCTCCCTTACAGCAGGATGTTCTTTTTGGAGTTAAAGCAGAACAAGTCTTAAAGAAAATGGAGGATAAGGCAAAATCTATGCAGACAGTCAAAGATTTCCTACAGGTACAGCCCCCTCGCTTCAGCAGAAATTGGCCAACAAAAAATTGGTCCTTTCCAGCTACTGACAGACCACAGAGGGGTAAATACAGACGTCCAAGAGGCAGAGGACAACTAGAAGCCCAGTACAAACCTCGACAATGGGGAACTGCAACACAGAAGGGAGGAGAAAACAGGTCCCAAACTACCAGAAGGCAAACTCAATGTCTTGCACCTCATCTGGCCAAACAACACTCTCTTGGCAGCCCCCTTGGGAGGAAAACTTGCACTTTTTTCAGACAACTGGCACATTGTCACAAAGGACAAATGGGTCCTAGACATAATTTCACGAGGATACAGATTCCATTTTCACACCTTGCCAATGAAAAGAGGAATGCCAAACCTGCCACAAAATCAATGGGCAGAGGCACAAAAACAAATTACAACTCTCATGGACATGAGAGCAATTCAACTGGTACCTACTCGAGAGCAAGGCCAAGGATTTTACTCAAGACTCTGTCTAGTTCCCAGAAAGGACAATGCCTGGAGACCAATTCTGGACCTTTCAATTCTAAACACCTTCTTACAAGTACCCAAATTCAAGATGCTGACACTACAGTAGCTTCTTCCCATGTTGGGCAAGAAAGCATGGCTAGTAACGTTGGACCTCAAGGAGGTATACCTGCATGTCCCTATCAAACAAAGTTGCAGAAGATACCTCCGTTTCATTGCAGGTTCAACCTATTACCAATTCTCTGCACTGCCCTTTGGCTTATCTACTGCACCCAGGGTCTTCACAAAATGCCTGGCACCAGTAATTGCATACTGCAGACAAAGAGGAATTCAAATATGCCCATACCTGGACGACTGCCTCATCCAAGCAGAAAGCAAGGACATCCTCTTACAACAGCTGGCTTTTGTAAAACATCTTCTAAGTTGCCTGGGGTACACAGTAAACGAAATGAAATCAAAACTAGTACCCTCACAAAATATGACATTCCT
Source organism: Protopterus annectens (assembly GCF_019279795.1). Classification (NCBI taxonomy): domain Eukaryota; kingdom Metazoa; phylum Chordata; order Ceratodontiformes; family Protopteridae; genus Protopterus; species Protopterus annectens. The sequence continues at coordinate 976,808,401 of NC_056747.1, forward strand.
GGGTGCCAGCTTGAATACAACGGCCCAGAAGGCTTATCTGATGCCAGACAAACAACTACAACTGACTCAATATTTCAAAACAATGGCAACAAAGACCCAACTACCTGCAAGAAAAATTCTGCAGGCCTTGGGCTTCATGGCATCTTGCATACTACTAATACCATTTGCAAAGCTGCATATGAGGAAATTACAGTGGTATCTAAAAAGCGTATGGTCTCAACACAGCCACAGCTTGGACACAATGATATCTCTCATTCCCTGCCTACAGCAGGAGTTTCTATGGTGGTCACAGGCATGTCACCTCAACAAGGGTCAGCCTTTCACCTTGCCCCCAGCCAGGCAAACTATGACAACAGATGCATCAGACTACACCTGGGGGGCACACATGGCAGGACAGTGCGTTCAAGGCGTATGGACTGCAGATCAAAGGAATCTGCACATCAATCAAAAAGAGATGCTAGCTGTACAGAATGCTCTGACAGCCTTCAAGAATCTATTACATCCAGGACAACTTACAATAAGGACGGACAACACCACAGTAATGTGGTACATAAACAAACAAGGGGATACACACTCCTACCCTCTATGCAGGCAAGCAATGACCTTGTGTAACACAGCTCTGGCTTACCAAGTTCAGTTACAAGCTCAATTCCTGCTAGGAAAAAAGAACACATTGGCAGACGACCTCAGCAGAAACATCATGGATCCCCACGAGTGGAAACTGGATCCACAAGTATTTGCAATGATAACTCAAAAATGGGGCCTTCCAGACATGGACCTGTTTGCCAGTCCTCAAAACTATCAACTAACAAAATTTTGTACAAGGACACTGCACCATCAAGCTTGGAAAGTGGACGCACTCTCATTCAGTTGGAAAAACCTGACAGTGTATGCCTTCCCTCCATTGCCTCTCCTCACAAAGGTGCTTTTGAAAGTCAGAAAGGAGAGACCATGACTGATACTCATAGCCCCAGACTGGCCACACCAGCACTGGTACCCACTATTGAGGAATATGGCCCAGGGCCCACCTTGGATTTTACCACAAATTGCCCATTTGCTCACACAGCAAAACAATCAGATTCTTCACAGCCAGCTCAAAACCTTAAATCTGGCTGCATGGCAAATTACCTAAGCATCCAGCCAGCTCCTCTTTCCCAAGCAGTTATGGATGTTATTCTGGAAGCTAGGAGGCCCAGCACCAGGAAGGCCTATTCGGACAAATGGAAAAGGTTCTGTGCCTGGAACCAAACTAAAGACCAAAACACACTTCAGCCTCACATGCCTCAGATTCTACAGTACTTAACTGAGATGTTGCACAAAGGACTTTCTTTTTTTTTTTCTTCCATTAAAATCCATGCAACAGCTATTTCAGCCCACTACAACACGGATCCACCCTTATTTTCGAATCTACTTCTAAGACAGTTCCTCAGAGGGGCAAGAAACATTAGGCCCCCCAGGAGAGCACCTACACCAACATGGGACCTCAATTTTGTTCTGGAAAAACTTACGCTACCTCCCTTTGAACCAGCTTTCTCTGCAGATCTACAGTTTCTATCATGGAAGACTGCTCTGCTGCTAGCATTAACTTCAGCTAGAAGAGTCTCAGAGCTGCAGGCACTAATGGCAGTGGAACCTTTCCTAATTTTCCATCAAGACAGAGTTTCTCTACAAACTAATCCTTCCTTCATGCCTAAGGTGGTTCCCAGTGTGGCTTTAAATCAAACCATCCACTTACCCACCTTCTTCCCAAATCCACAGAACAAAGGAGAAAGACTCCTGCATTCCTTGGACATTCACAGGCAACTTCGTTACTACTTGGATAAAACTAAGGTTTTCAGAAAATCTGACCAGCTCTTTGTATCCTATGCTACAGCTTCACAATGGAAGGCTATATCAAAACAAACCATTTCCAAATGGATAGGACATTGCATTCGTTTTTGCTATACCCATCATGGAAAACCAGTTCCTGCTACCATTAGGCCCCACTCTACCAGGGCAACATCTACAGCCTTCCTCAGGGGGGTTCCAACCAAGGAGATTTTGGAAGCTGCAACTTGGAGTTCAGTACACACCTTTACCAAACACTATCACTTACCACTTTACTCTAAGACTAGAGCTGGCTTCGCCACTGCAGTTCTGCAGGGCCTTCTAGCCTCCTCTAACCCTCTATAACTCCTCCACCCATCCTTAGCTTTGGGATTCTACCCAGGTGTGATGACTGCAGAAGGGTAACACGATGAACATAGTGTTACCCTGCTGCAGTCATCACACTTGGGTAGAATGTGTGATGACTGCAGCAGGGTAACACGATGGACATAGTACAGTTTTGTACCTACCATAAATGTAGATGTTCGAGTGTACACCCTGCTGCAGTCCAGGTTACCCTCCCTCCATCCCCTCTGATCTAACTGACTAAATCTCTACAATACCTTCCTGATGTATTTGCTTATAGCTGGAGGGATTTTGTGTTTGTGCAAAAATTACTTAATTTGGTACTAATTACTGACCACCTTTTTGGGGGCACCTGACATCTGGGGCAAGAAAAACTGAAGAAAATGGCATCTGATGCATTATATATACCCCCTGGCGCACTGACGTCAGGGAAGAAGCGACAGCAACCGACGCCGGACCAAGACTTTGGAATTCCGGACGACTGCGGGACCGCCTGACGACAGGATAATCCAAGTGTGATGACTGCAGCAGGGTGTACACTCAAACATATATATTTATGGTAGGTACAAAACTGTACTTTCCCTGGATTAGTTGATGGGCCCCTTTGTACAGAGGGATGACTGTTGCAGTCCTCCATTCCTCGGGGACAATGCCTGTTTGGAGGCTGTGGTTAAAGAGTGTTTTAAGTGACCCTGATAGATTTTATCTTAAGCTAGAAGCATCCTGGAATATTGTCATGACCCATGGAGGCTGTATTTTTTTTTAGTGAACATGGTAAGGACCTGTTCCCTCTTAATGACTGGTAGGAGGATGGTTGTGGGTATTTCTTTGGATGTGATAGGAGGTGATGGTGGGGAAAAGTTCGAACTGAACTTGTCAGACAGCAGGTTTGGTATAGTTTCAAGCTGGGTGTAAGTGTTGCCATTCGTGAGTAACTCGGCAAATTGCTGAGCGCTTCCCCTGAGGTTAAGAACATAACTCAAAAAAGCCTTATGGTTCTCTTTCACCTGGGAAGCTATGTTTGCCTCATAGTTTGCTTTGGCATATTTGACCACGTGTGTAATTTGCTTGTTTAGACTGGTGAGTGTCTGTTTGCACTGATTTGTCTATTTCTTCTTGGCTTTGGAGAGGATTTTTTTTCCTTTTGTGGAATAACCTATTTATGCTAGGGGCCCACCATGGTGGTTTATTTTTGCCAGTACTGCCTCCTCTATGCAGCTATGAATGTAGTTGTATAGTGCTTTTGTGTACAGCTCAGAGTGAGCTTTGTTGTCATCCAAGTGTGGATGGGCTTGGAAGTTTAATAAGATGTCACTTAGTTTGATGTAGTTGGCCTTAGCAAAGTTCTTAACAGATTTGTTCTTTGACGGGGGTTCTAAGTTAGCTTTAATAGTAAAGGAAATCATTTTGTGGTCAGATCCTACCAGGGAGGAGTTAATGCACAGGAGGGAGCAGCATCCACCCATGGGTGTGAGTACTAGATCTAAAATGTTTGTACCTCTAGTTGGGGAATTAACGAGTTGCTCCAGGACATCTGCATTGCCAAAACTTCCTGAACAAGTGAATTATGGGTAGTATAAGTCTCCCTGTTTATGGAGGAGTTGTTGAGGTCACCCATTAGTAAGGTGTTAGACTGAATATTAAGAGATTCCAGTAAGTTTAGGTAGGAGGTGTGATTTTCCAGATTCATGTTAAGAGAACTGTAGCTAGCAAGGATATGATAGGGGGTTGCACCTATCGTTAGTTGGGCCTGGAGTAGCTCAAGTGAGTCATATTGTTGGACCAGTCTAGCAGTGTACTTATCTGTTATGAACACTGAGACACCTCCTCCCTTTATTTTATCCCGAGCTGAGGGGGATCGAAATGTATGAAAGGCATTGTAGCCTTTGATAGCTGCAGTGCTTTCTATGGTTCTGAACCATGTTTCTTAACTGCATTCTCCAGGGTGAGGAGTGCTTCCAGGGAGTGCAGTTTTTTTTATTTAAACCCCTAGCATTGAGCAGCAGTACCTTTAGGTGGTCATGAGTGTTTTATGTTATGTTGGAGGGTTTAACAACTTGGCACAGCTTAAAAAAGGCACTGTGAGGATAGATAAAGTTTTTGTCAGTATCTGGAAGCCAAGTGGTGACAAGTGCAAACCATCTCTAGCAAAGCATCGTGGTTTGTTGATCATGTCTCCCTAGGCTGATAGATACACCTGGGACATATGTTCAGAGAGTTCCAGCATGTCTTTCTTCAGTTAGTCAAGTGAGGTATGTGTTAGGTCATTTATCCCCACATGGAATATGACTGTGTCGTGCTGGTACTTGTGGTTTAAAGATCTAAGTGCACGCATGATCTGGCAGATCTTGACCCAACACAAACAGTTCACTGTGATCTTCTACTTGTTTAGCTTGGGTAAGGGACATCAGTATGTCTTACAATGCAATCCCCAATAACTAGAATGTTTGGATGTGTTGTGTGTTGCCTTACGGGCTTGGAAGAGGGGCTACTGTGATTTTCAGAGTTATATGTTTTGTGAGATGCTGTCTTCATTGGGTGTGCACAGTGCCACTGAGAGATGCTTTTAAGAGGTCTTGGAGGTTTGGTTAGATTAAAAGTGAGTACCTCTGCATATGTTGTTCTATGTGTTTGCTCTTTTTTATCTCTATTTCTCACCCAAATGTGAAAAACAACTTGCATACTTTTTAGAAAACATTAACTTTTAATTCTAAGAAAAAATGCAACGGTTACTTTTAAATAAAACAAAATTATGCACTGTTTTGTTACATGCATTAAAGTATTAAGGCTGATGGGGATGCTACAGACCTTTAAAGTCTGAGACTAGTTCTAGTGATATTTTGTACTTCTCCACTATATGCAGTGGTTTTATGATGTTGACATACCTGTTAATATGGTGGCAAAGCAAGTGAGCTGTGGCAAATGAATGGCTCAATCACACTATAAATAAACGGAGAATGTATGTATCAAACTCAGCTGTCTTTGGTGCTCCAAGGTCATTAATAATTTATCATAATATGATGACCAGATTTATTGTCTCATCTTGTTTCTTTTTTTCCTTTCTTTCAGGAAGCAATGCGTTACTACAATCAGACAACATTACAGAAGCAGATGCTGGAATTTGCCAAGAACTTCTTAACATCTGATGATGAGGTGAGAATGTCTAGTAGAACACAATTGGTCTAAGAAGATGCTATCCATTTACCAATTCCATTTCCATGTTACATTTCATTGTTACAGTACTTAGAAGTAAGTGTAATTTTCATGTGAACTGCATAAATAACACATGTAGCTTATAGCATTCCAGTGAGCTATGTGTAGGAGTTTTGATTCAAAGATTTACTCATGCTTTTCTCAATTTCCATGCCCCCAGATTGACTGCTGTCATGCTGCTGTGATCTTTTTATCATGGATTCCACAACAGCTGGTCACAGGTCTGTGGGCGCAGTAATTTTATTTGTCCATAGTGCAGTAATTTTGTAATTGGAGTAGACAGTGCCAAAAGCTACCATGATAGTGACAGTATTGGTTTTCTGGTATTAGACCATTTTTTCTGTTTTGCATATACTGTCCAGGTAGAAATAAAATATTTCCAAGTACTTTTATTTATTACCCCACAATCTGCCTTCATTGTTTACTGTCTTGGGTGTAGATGTTCTTCGTGTTTCACTGTTGCAGTCATCACATTAGGGTTATCCCTGCCAGGGTAGCCCTTGGCTGGCCCGAATACCAGAGACTTAGTATTTCTGCATTGGTTACTGTCACTTGAGGACTGACGTCAGGTCGTCAGTAGTATAAAGTAAGGCAGCTGGCGCCATTACATCAGTCTTTCTTGCCGTGGAGCCCAAAGCAGAAGCAGTTTGCACAAGTGCTGGTCAGCCGCTACCTGAGTTTTCGTCTACCGAATTGAAGTTGAAGTCTTCTAAAGCTAAGTACCCCATTGGGGATCCTTTTTTCTTGCACTAACTGATGTCAGAAAAAGTTAATAATTGTCTCGCCTGTGGAAAACAAATACCACACCGAGACTTCCACTCTTACTGCATCTCTTATTTAGGCCCAGACCACGACATCCCTCGTTGTCACTTCTGTGCTTTGTTCAATGCCAGAACTGTCCATTGTCGGGCCCTTATTGTAGCCAGATATTTTAGCTTACAGTCCTTGAATTCTGATATGGCTTTGGTAAGCCATCCGACAGCAGATCGTCTGAAAAAACGTAAAGATAAAGACATAGACAGACCTCACAGGTCCAGACCTACCAATGATGCTACTGTTAAGCTAGTCATCATTTCTCCGGTCCTCAGTGCCTGATGTCCACTTCTGTTAATTTGCAGGCGCAAAACTCTTCTTCAACTAAGGATCCTGCTGTCGTCTCAATCTTGGATGGATCCGGAGCCACTGAGCAGGCACTGGCTTCCGAGGAAGTCCTTCCCACTACCAAATCTTAACACAAACTGACGTCTTCTTTTGCGACTACCATTCTTTCTAAAACTACCGAGTTTCATAGCCCCGGGTATGAACCACACCCAAGAAACCGATGACTCACTCTCAGGCGCCTGCTACCTTGCCTCAGTCTCAAATGCTTAAAATGGTGGAAGAACTTGTCATGCTGATCAGGGGAAGCCAAGCTACCCCCTCCAAAAGGAAAATAGATCTGCCCTCTGTAATTTTGTCTGAACAAGAGTCAGAGGAATCTAGGAATCTGATGTATCTGAATATAAAGACATGCAACCCCTCTTCACTTATGAGAATTCTGATACAGAGGATTCCATTCCTTCAGCCTCTCCCCCAGAGGATTTTTCCTTTGGGGAAACCCTGCATAAATTAAGGGAGCATTTCCAATGGGAGAGTCAGGACTACCCTCAGTCTAAAAAGAGACTCAGAGAATGCCTAGATCTTCCTCAGCACAGACCTTTGGCCATTCCCCCAGTCCTGGATGTTGTGGAGGATATTTTCCTCAAATCCAGCTTGACTTCTGACGCCATTCCTCCTGCTCTAAGGAAACCAGACAGGTACTACAGAGTCCCTGACACACACAAATATCTTTTTAAAAATCCTACAGCTGACCCTGAGGTAATTTCTCAAGGGCCAAAAGGAATTAAAGCAGCCTCTACTAAGAATCCCACCCCCTCAGACAGGGATTCCTGAGCATTGGACAGATGGAGTAAGAAAGTATACACCTCAGCTACTCTTGCTATCAGGGCACTAAATTGTCAGCTCCATATGCTGAAATTTCAGCAACATACTTTGGAACTCCTTAAACAAAAAATGTCTTCCTTTCCTGCTTAGGCAGAAGTTAAAGATTTACAAGAGTTCATGCATTCTGCAATTCAAGTAACTAAACACACCTTGCACTGTGGTTTTGATACCCTAGAAGCTTCTTGCAGGGCAGCAGTCACTGGATCTGTCATTAGAAGGCATGTATGGCTTAAGGAAAAGCCCCTGCCAGATCATGTCAAATCTAAATTGTTGGATGCCCCTTTACACAAAGATAACTTATTTGGTACTATGGCAGAAGAAGTCTTAAAAAGTTGGAAGAAAAAGCAAAATCTATGCAAACAGTTAAGGATTTCTTGCAGGTCCAGCCCCCTAGGTTCAGCAGGCATTGTCTCTCCAAACACTGGTCCTTTCCTGATTCCAGTAAACCGGCCCAGCCTAGGCCTCATGGAAGCAGACCTCCCCAACAGAAGCCCCAGGAATGCAGAGATCTAAGTAGTGGACTACCTCCATTTCAAAACCAGGGAGTTCTAAGCCACCCCCTTATGGTAAAAACTCACAATGGCTTATCTCCTCCACCCCCTCCCTCTGCCCACCTTCACTTACCCCTAGGAGGAAAACTCTCCTCATTATATCCCAGTGACGCCTCCAGGTGCATCTGCAGTTACCTCCTACTGCTCCTCTAGGCATCAAATATTACTTATGCATACTTGCATTAATAATTCCAAAACCATGCTACATATAAGGTTTCAGAATATTTTATCTTGAAACATACATGATGGCAAACACAACTGTATTGATATTTGACCTCTGTCAATGAGTATTTTTTAGAATTGTAAGGTGATAACTTCATTTTTAAAGGCTCAGGCCACACCCACTAGGAGTTAAAGGTACAAACTCAAAACAGTTGAACTGGAGTGAATGAGTTAACTCAAGCACCTGGGCCACCATTACCAAGGACCACTGGATTCTGAACATTGTGTCTCAGGGATACAGATTTTCCTTCCACACCCTTCCAACCCCAGAAGGATTCCCAGATCTACTACCAAATCAGTGGGCAGAGGCTCAAAAGCAAATCCTTTCCCTGCTCTCTATGAGGGCAGTAGAGCTTGTTCCTGCAGAACGGATAGGCCAAGGTTTCTACTCCAAACTTTTTCTGGTGCCCAGAAAAGAGGGCACCTGGCACCCCATCCTCAATCTATCCATTCTAAACACCTTCCTGGTGATCCCAAAATTCAAAATGCTCATCCCCCAGCAGCTGCTACCCATGCTCTCCAAGGACGCTCGGCTGGCCACCCTAGATCTAAATGAGGCCTACCTCCACATTCCTATCAGGAAATCATGCAGGAAATATCTCTGCTTAAGGGCAGGATCTCAACAGTTTCAGTTTTCTGCGTTTCTCTTTGGCTTATCTACTGCTCCCAGAGTTTTCATAAAATGTCTGGCTCTGGCCATTGCCTTTTGCAGACAAAGAAATATTCAGATTTACCCATACCTAGATGACTGCCTTATTCAGGCAGACAGTCAGGAGAAGCTGCTCAAGCATCTGGCCTTTGTAAAGACCCTACTAACCTCCCTAGGATACACAGTCAACAAAAAGAAATCCAAACATGTGCCCACCCAAAGGATAATCTTCCTGGGAGCAAATCTGGACACAGCTTCCCAGATGGCATACCTTACTCCAGAGAAACAAATTTTCCTGACAGCCTACTTCTCCCAACTAGCTACCAGGCCCCAGCTAACTGCAAGGAAGATCCTGCAAGCCCTGGGGTTTATGGCATCTTGCATACTACTCATTCCATATGCCAGACTGCATATGAGGAAACTTCAGTGGTACCTAAAGAGCCTTTGGTGCCAACACTCTCAAGACCTGGAAACTCTTCTACCTATAATTCCTTGCCTCAGAAAAGATTTTCTTTGCTGGGCAATAGCATGCTTCCACAACAAGGAAATGCCTTTCTCCCCACCCCCCGCCACCAGACCCTCACCACAGATGCATCAGACTATGCTTGGGGTACACACCTGGAAAGCAGGTGCATACAGGACCAATGGAGCACACAGCAAATCCTTCTGCACATCAGTCAAAAAGAAATGATGGTTGTGCATGCCGCCTCAATAGTTTTCAAGCCCCTTCTCTCTCCAGGGGCTCTCCTGATCAAAACAGACAACACCACTGTGATGTGGTACATCAAAAAGCAGGGAGGGACTCGCTCCTACCCTCTGTGCAGGCTGGCCATGACCCTTTGGCACACAGCCTCTGCCATGCAACTACACCTGTTAGCACAATTCCTACCAGGCTCTCTCAACTCTCTGGCAGACAAATTAAGCAGAAATCTTCTGGACCCACATGAGTGGCAACTCAGCAGATGTAGCTTCACCCTAATAACTCAGAAATGGGGAACCCCGAAGGTCGACCTCTTTGCCTCCCACACCAACCATCATCTCAGCAAATTCTGCACCAGGGAGCATCACTGCATGACTTGGAAAGTGGATGCCCTGTCCTTCCCCTGGGTCAATCTATCTGTCTATGCCTTTCCTCCCCTACCTCTCATCCCCAGGATACTGCTCAAAATAAGGCAGCAAAAGCCAAAAACCATTTTTGTAGCTCCAGACTGGCCCCAGCAGCACTGATACCCCTTGCTGCACAGCCTGTCCTCGCTACCCCAATGGCATCTTCCTCAGATTCCAAACCTCCTGACCCAGAGGGAAGGGGAGTTCTTGCTTCCCCAATTGCAGACACCCAGTTTGACAGCCTGGCTTATTCCCTAAATCCGTACCAATCTGCCAACCTCAGTAAACGGGTTCCGGATGTTATAAGTGAGGCCAGATGTCCTAGCACCAGAAAGTCTTATGCTGATAAATGGAAAAGGTTCTGCACCTGGATCCAGGCTATGGGAGCCAATATGGCTCAGCCCTCCCTCCCTCTCATCCTAGATTATTTAGCTGACCTACTACATAGTGGCCTCTCTTTCTCCTCTATAAAAGTTCATGCCTCTGCTATTTCTGCTCATGTTCCCACTGAGCAGCCCTTTTCTCACACCCTTTGATCAAACAGTTCCTAAGAAGGGCTAGCAACTTGAAGCCACCCAGAAGGGCACCAACACCAGCTTGGGACCTTAACTTTGTATTGGAAAAGCTCACTCTGCCCCCTTTTGAACCAGCTTCTTCTGCAGAGCTAAAATTTCTTTCATGGAAGACAGCATTCCTTCTGGCCATCACTTCAGCCAGAAGAGTCTCTGAGCTGCAAGCACTCATGGCTGTGGAACCCTTCATCATCTTTCATGCAGACAGGGTATCCCTCAGAACTAACCCATCCTTCATGCCCAAGGTGGTGTCCCGTGTGGCTGCCAGCCAATCCATTCATTTGCCAACCTTTTTTTTCCTAATCCACAGAACAAGGGGGAAAGGATTCTTCACTCTCTAGATGTGCACAGACAGCTCAGACTCTATCTAGACAGGACTAAATCCTTCAGAAAGTCTGATCAATTGCTGGTTAGATTTGCTACAGGGGCAAAGGCAAAGCCATCTCCAAACAAACCATTTCCAAATGGATAGCACACTGCATCCATTTCTGCTACAAACAGCATGGAAAGCCTCCCCCAAGGGGGTTAGGACACACTCCACCAGAGCAGCCTCCACCTCTGTGGCTTTCCTCAGAGGAGTCCCCACCAGGGACATCCTGGAGGCTGCCACCTGGACATCTGTTCACACTTTTACCAAGCATTACCACCTGCCTCTCTTCTACAAATCCAGGGCAGGGTTTGCCTCTGCATTCTTGCAGGGCATCCTGGCCATCCCCTAGTTTCATTGACTGCCTCCACCCTTTTCCTCAGCTTTGGGAATCAGCCCAAATGTGCTGACGGCAATAGTGAAACACGAAGAACATAGTACAGTTTGTGTACACTTACCATAAATGTAGATGTTCGAGTGTATTCACTGTTGCAGTCCTGGTTTCCCTCTGCCCTCCATCTCCCTTTCTTCTCTTTCGCCTTTTATTTCCATTTCTAACTTGTTGTTCTCATTTCCTTTCAAGGGACTTATTGGTATTTGCTTTCTACTGGTGGGGTTTCTTCCACCAGACCCTGGCCTCCTACTTGGGGGCTCCTGACAGATTAGGGCAAGAACAACTGATGTAATGGCATTGGCTGCCCTGCTTGATACTACTGATGACCTGACGTCAGTCCTCAAGTGACAGCAACCACACAGAAATACTAAGTCTCTGGTATTTGGGCTGGCTGAGGGCTACCCTGGCAGGGATAACCCTAATGTGATGACTACAACAGTGAATACACTCGAACATCTACATTTATGGTAAGGGTACACAACTGTACTTTGTGCATTTCCTTCATGTTAGCCAAATCACTTGTTGAATGTCATGAACCCCAGTTGTATGTCTAACAAACTGTATTCTTTTCTATTGGAAAGGGGGGGGGGGAGGGCTGGGGTGCAGTGTACCACTGGTAGTGCCAGTCATGAACAATGAACGTGAGACTATCCGTGTGTGTGTGTGTGTGTGTGTGTGTGTGTGTGTGTGTGTGTGTGTGTGTGTGTGTGTGTGTGTGTGTGTGTGTGTGTGTGTGTGTGTGTGTGTGTGTGTGTGTGTGTGTGTGTGTGTGTGTGTGTGTGTGTGTGTGTGTGTGTGTGTGTGTATGTATGTAGTACTAGGTACCTTACTTATTAAGAGTATGCCAGGCAGATGTTCTTCGTGTTTCACTGTTGCAGTCATTACATTTGGGTAATCTGCTGGCAGGTTGCCCTCAGTCGGCCTGATTAACAAAGTCTTGGGTCCTGCGTCAGTTGCTGTCCCTTCTTCCATGACGTCAGGTTGTCAGGGGTATAAAACATGCAGCCGACGCCATTACATCAGTCTTTCTTGCTGTGAGGTGCCGAAGCAGAAGCAGTTCACAAGTGCCAGTCGGCTGACTCCTGAAATTTTCATTTTCGAATTTCAGAACCAAAGTCTTCAACTTAAAGCTAATTACCCCATTGGGGAAACGTTTTCCTGCTCCTTACCGATGTCAGTAAAAGTTAATAATTGCATTAGTTGAGGAAAGCAAATACCTCATAAAGATTTTCTCTTGTACTGTATTCCTTGCCTAAGTCCTGACCACGACGTACCTTGCTGTTGGTTTTGTGCTTTATTTAATCAGTGCACTATCCGTCATTGGTACATATTTGCCTCTAAATATTTCGGTTCTCAGTTTAATTATCCATAAATGACGTCGGTTAGCTGTCCGACTACCGGAATTGAAAAAGCGCAAAGAAAAAGACAGAGGCAGGCCGCCGAGGTCCAAAATTGCAGACGATGCTTCTTCTAAGCCATTCGCCAGTTCGCCGGTACTCAGTGGGGTGCTTTCGCAGCCCCTGATACCTGCTACTTTTGACTCACAGGCCTCTACTGAGACCCATTCGGAGTCCGGTATGCAGCAAGATGCTTCACCTATGGAACCTGCAGATGTATCTACCTTGGATGGGTCTGGAGCCGCTGTGCAGGCACTGGCTTCTGAGGGTGTATTCAGGCCTACAGACTTGTATATTAAACCGACTCCACCTTCTATACTAAGGCCTAAATCTTGATCTATGTCTAAAAAACCGACACCCAGGCCACATGTTCAGGCCCCTATGCCTAAAAAACAAATGATCAAAATGGCTGAAGATTTTATTACTCTAATCAGGGGTAGTCAACCCCCCACCCCCTTCTAAGAGGCCTAGGGCTAAGCTTGACTATGAATCTTCTGATCAGGACTCTGTTTCTTCTAATTCATCCAATGACCTGGATTTGTCCATACCTACTTATGAGGATTTTGATGTAGAGGATTCCTTTCCCTCTGCTTCCCCCCCTGAGGACTTTTCTTTTGGGGAATCTTTACATACCTTAAGGGAGCATTTTCACTGAGAAAGTCAGGAATTTTCTGAATCTATAAAGAGGCTTAGGGATTTCCTTCTTCTGCCTCAGCATAGGCCTTTGGTTGTACCTCCTGTACTAGACATTGTTGACGATGGGTTTTTGGAATCCAGTATGGCCCCTGTTTCCCTGCCTCCAGCTCCTAGTAAACCTGACAGATACTTCAGGGTTCCTGAGTCCCACAAATTCCTTTTCAAAAATCCTTTTGCGGATCCAGAAACCATTTCTCAGGAGCCCAAGGGCATTAAGGCTTCTACTGCTAAAAATCCTATCCCTTCTGATAGAGACTCCAGGGTGCAGGATAGATGGGGTAAAAAGGTTTATACTTCTGCAACTTTGTTATTCAGGGCTTTAAACTGCCAAATTCATATGTTAAATATCAACAGCATATTTTGATTTTTAGAGGCCTCTTGCAGGGCTGCTGTTACTGGGTCTGTGCTTAGAAGGCATGCTTGGCTTAAAGAGCAATCTCTGCCTGATCATGTTAAAGCAAAATTGTTGGATGCTCCTTTAAATCAGGACCGCCTATTTGGCAATAAGGCTGAAGAAGTTCTAAAAAAGATGGAAGATAAAGCTAAATCTATGCAAACTGTAAAAGATTTCTTACAAGTGCAACCTCCCAGATTTAGTAGGCACCGGCCTACTAAGAATTGGTCCTTTGCAGCTCCTTCCAGATAAACTCAAGCCAAACCCAGACACACCAAAAGCACCAGGTTTCAGTCCCAAGGGACTCTCAGAACTAAGCAATGGGGGGCCTCCATTTCCAAATCTGGAAATAACAAGACACCCCCTATGATAAACAGTCTCAATGACTTTCCTTTAAAATTACCAAGCACTTACTTTCCCTCTTAAACATGGGGGCTATTCAACCGATACCGGAAGAGGAAAATGGACAAGGTCCAATTCTCAACCTGTCTACTCTAAACACCTTTCTGGACATTCCAAAATTCAAGATGCTAACACTTCACCAGTTACTTCCTATGCTAGGCAAAGATGCCTGGTTGGCAACTCTAGATTTAAAAGAAGCTTACCTGCATATCCCAATCAGGGAATCTTGTAGAAGATACCTACGCTTCAAAGCAGGCTACTTGCATTATCAGTTCTCTGCACTGCCCTTTGGCTTGTCTACTGCACCCAGGGTATTCACAAAGTGCCTGGCTCCAGTAATTGCATTTTGCAGGCAAAGAAATATTCAAATATATCCATACCTGGACTACTGTCTAATTCAGGCAGAAAACCAGGCCATACTTCTAAATCATCTGGCATTTGTAAAAAGGGTTCTAACTTGTCTAGGGTACACCATAAACGAAAAGAAATCACACCTGGTACCCTCTTAACAGATTACATTCCTGGGTGCAAGCTTGAATGCAACTGCCCAGATGGCTTTTCTCATGCCAAAAAAGCAAATTCAGTTGGTAACTTACTTCAAACAAATGGCCACAAAAACCCTGCTATCTGCAAGACAAATACTGCAAGCCTTGGGGTTCATGGCCTCCTGCATTCTTTTGATTCCATATGCAGGACTGCATATGAGGAAACTTCAGTGGTACTTAAAAAGTCTATGGAGTCAACATTGTCACAGCCGGGAAACAATGATTCCTATCATACCTTGCCTACGCCTGGAGTTCCTATGGTGGGCAGAGGCCTGCCACCAAAACAAGGGACTGCCATTCACACTACCCCCTGCCACCCAAATCCTAACTACAGACGCATCAGACTATGCATGGGGGGCTCACCTGGCAAACAAGCGCATTCAGGGCAAATGGAACCTAAATCAAATGCACCTACATATCAATCAAAAAGAAATGTTAGCTGTACAGAATGCTCTGCCAGCCTTCAAAACTACATTCATCCAGGACAACTAATGGTAAAGACAGACAACATCGCAGTCATGTGGTACGTAAACAAGCAGGGGGGGTACACATGCCTACCCCCTCTGCAGACTAGCCATGGCATTGTGGAACATGGCCTTGAGCTACCAAGTGCAACTACAAGCTCAATACCTGCCAGGACAACTGAATACACTGGCAGACGGACTAAGCAGAAATCTCATGGACCCACATGAGTGGAAACTGGAAGCACGGATTTTCAATATGCTGACAAGCAAATGGGGGAGCCCAGACATAGATCTATTTGCCTCCCCCCAGAACTACCAGTTGGACAAATTTTGCAGAAGGACTCCTCACAAAAAAGCCTGGAAAG
Source organism: Protopterus annectens (assembly GCF_019279795.1). Taxonomy (NCBI): domain Eukaryota; kingdom Metazoa; phylum Chordata; order Ceratodontiformes; family Protopteridae; genus Protopterus; species Protopterus annectens. The sequence goes on from NC_056747.1 coordinate 976,823,894, forward strand.
TGGATGCTCTGTCCTTCAGCTGGAAAAACCTATCAGTCTACGCCTTTCCCCCTCTGCCTCTGCTCTCCAAAGTTCTGCTAAATGTCAAACAGGACAAACCAAAAATAATTTTGATTGCTCCAGACTGGCCAAGCCAACACTGGTGCCCACTCCTGCGCAGTGTCAAAAATATCTCCATGGCATCTGCCTCAGGCACCTTCCTTGCTGTCTCAGCAGGAGAACCAAATTCTGCACCCTCAGCTCCCAACATTGAACCTTGCAGCTTGGCTAATCACTTAAATTCACCCTTAGCATCCCTCAGCAAACCTGTGATGGATGTCATCTTGGAGGCAAGAAGACCTAGTACTAGAAAATCTTTTGCTGACAAATGGAAAAGATTCTGTGCTTGGAACCATTTTTTAGGGATGAGCACAGCAGCGCCCAATTTACCTCAGATTTTGCATTACTTAACTGAGATGCTTCACAAGGGCCTGTCTTTTTCCTCTATTAAAATCCACGCTTCAGCTATTTCAGCTCACTATAACACAGAACCACCCCTCTTTTCTCATCCCCTGCTTAAGCAGTATCTCAGAGTGGCAAAGAACTTGAGACCAACCAGGAGAGCTCCTACCCCTGCCTGGGACCTTAACTTTGTTTTGGAAAAGCTTACTTTATCTCCTTTCGAGCCAGCTGCTACTGCAGACTTAAAATTTCTTTCTTGGAAAACAGCCTTCTTATTAGCAATCACTTCAGCTAGAAGGATATCTGAATTACAGGCCCTTATGGCAGTGGAGCCTTTCATCATCTTTCATGTGGACAGGGTATCTCTGAGGACCAATCCATCCTTCATGCCCAAGGTGGTTTCCAGTGTGGCTCTTAACCAGTCCATTCATTTGCCAACCTTCTATCCCAATCCACAGAACAAAGGGGAACAGATTTGGCATTCCTTGGACATGCACAGGCAACTTAGATTCTATTTGGACAGAACTAAATGTCAAAGAAAATCTGAACAGTTGTTAGTGGCATTTGCTGCTGGGGCAGAGGGGAGGGCTATTTCAAAACAAAACATTTCTAAATGGATAAGCCATTGCATTCATTTCTGCTGTAAGCACCATGGAAAACCTATCCCCAGGGGATCAGGGCTGCATCTACTTCTGCAGGCTTTCTCAGAGGTGTTCCTACCAGGGATATTCTAGAAGCTGCTACCTGGAGTTCAGTACATACTTTCACCAAGCATTATCATTTACCAATTTTCTCTAAATCCAGATCTGGCTTTGCCACTGCTGTCTTGCTGGGCTTTGTAGCTGGTCCTAATGCTGTATAAATCCATCCTCCCAACCATAGCTTTGGGAATCTACCCAAATGTAATGACTGCAACAGTGAAACACGAAGAACATAGTATAGTTGCGTACATTTACCGTAAATGTAGATGTTTGAGTATATTCACTGTTGCAGTCCTGGTTACCCTCCCTCCAGCCCCCTGTTTTTTCTCTTACTGTACCTCTACTTTCTCTTACTATGCTTAAAAGCTTTTTTGGCGTATTTGCTTTTGGTTGGAGGTATAGTTTTGTGTTTTTTAATTTTATTTGCTCCCCATTTGGGGGCCCCTGACATCTGGGGCAAGAAAAACTGATGTAATGACATTGACTGCATGTTTTATACCCCTGATGACCTGATGTCATGGAAGAAGGGACAGCAACTGATGCAGGACCCAAGACTTTGTTAATCAGGCCGACTGAGGGCAACCTGCCAGCAGATTACCCAAATGTAATGACTGCAACAGTGAACACACTCGAACATCTACATTGATGGTAAGTGTACACAACTATACTTTCTTACACCTGCAAGTTTCTCTCTGTGCAGTTTAATCTATTGTTTTATTTATATCTGATTACAGACCTTCAGAAAAATTAGTGGTTGCTATTGTGCTAGCTTAGATTCTGACCTGTTCCTTGTTGTATTTTGGGGTTCTGTGCATGGAATTGGGGTGATATACTGTTACACTGAGAAAGTAGTGACACATGCTTTTTCAGGAGAGGTTTCAATAGTGACACACAACATTTAACTAAAGAACCACTCCCTCCCACCCTTCTGCTTTGCTTTCTCATCCATATTTCATGTTTGTTGATCCCTAGTTTAACAGATTATAACAAATAAAGGCAGGGTTTAAACTAGTCCCCTAATGTCTGATTCTAATTTTCAAATATGAAACATTTTTTAAATACATTATTCTGAGTCTTAACATTTATCTAGTTTGATTTAGTAAGTTAGTTAATACACTTACTAGGGCAGTGCATAGTCACTTTTATGGCTGTCCAGGGTCATGTACAAAGTGAGGAGGAAACAAGATCGGATGAGCCAGTAAGCAGCTAATAAGCTGGAATAATGATAATGATGATTTTTTTTTATTGGGCCTACTCTAAAGCACCTTTATTATTACCAATTTTCCCCTTATCTTAGGTGCCCCTAACTTTTGAAATCTCCTCCTGGAGTGAGATCCTCACGAGTAAACTTTACAGTGGGATCATTTGGTAGCCCAGTGGTAGTGTGCATTGTAAGGAAGCATCAGAGAGTACCTACAATTTTGGGCAGGTGGCATGTAGTTTTTTTTTAGTCTGTGTCCCTCTTTCTGGGATGTTGATTTACAGTGATGTAAACACATTGTAAACTGTAAGATCGCCTTTTAGTGCTGCTGATCTCTTATATTCCATCAGAATTTCTTGGGGGGGGTGTAAAGTACCGATCCACAACCTTCACACACTCTTGTACTTGCAGTCCCAGTCAATCACAGTTCATTCCTGAATGCCTGTTGCTGACATCATGTGTGGTTCCTTGCTTTCATGCCAGTGAGCCAGCTGGCATATATATTTATAAACAATAGGGATATTAAAAAAAGATTTTGAAAAAGATTGACATGTTTTCTGCATTTTGGCTACTGCCTATGTGTAACAGATGTATAATGCACAGAAAAAATACAATAAAGCATAATTACCTTTTCTATACAAACACAGTAAGGCATTCCAGTGATAGGAATTAAACAGTTCAGATACATGGTCAGAGGGGCTGGACACAATGAAGGTCTGAATACAACACATTCTAATTCTTGTACATCAGAATTGTCTAGCACAGACCCTCTTAATGCCTATATTTTGTGCCTAATTAGATAAGGTAAGTTTTTTTCTAACTGAGCAGGGCTGGATGAGTATTATACTTTTTTCAGGGAGTCTACATAGAAGCGTAGAGTAGGTTAATTTAATAAATTAAAGCAGTTCAGTAATTTGTTACGGAAAATTAGTTTTGGATATTATAAGCTGGGAGGCTGAACCTTATCTAGTGAGAACATAGGTCTAATGTATTGCTGTTTATTTACTAAATTTAGTGAATTATTTTGTTGCTGTTAAATGTTTGTGCAGTAACACTCATCCTTATTGCAAGGATTTATTTCATTATAACATACTTAATTTAATTATAAGGAAATACTAGATTACCCCTACCCTCTAAAGACAGTGTTTCTAACCTCAAAACCCTAAAAATTATATTACACTGCAGTAACTAAAACAAAGAGTCCTGAAAGCCCTAACAATTATATTACACTACAGCAACTACCGTAAAAGTTGTATTACACTACAGCAACTAAAACAAAGAGCTCTGACTCCCTATATACTTACCTTACGGCTCTAAGAAACCTTAAGAAACCTTGTACTCTGGCTAAGCCCTGCTCCGCTCGCCCTCGCTGCGCTTGGGCTCGCTTCGTTCCCCACCCTCCCCCGAGTTCCTACCCACCCCCACTACTTCTAGATTTATAGTCATATAGCCACACCCCCAGTAACTTGAACCTATCAGCTTACATCTGTCATAAGTTCTCCCACCCTACTCCATTACCTCAAGTACTACCACTATATCTCCTGGTGTCGTACCACCCAAGTCATATAGTTCCTTTAACTCATACGCTCCACCACACACAACGTTACACTTCTCTTTTCTACCCTTTTTGCTTACCCCATATCTCCTTACCTTGAAGTGGTACCACCTGGGTATAACATAGTCAGGCTGGATTATGCTTCAGGAAGGAAAGTGGGGTAGAGGTGCTCTATAAATCTGTGTTAAATGTCACCATTGATGCTATACAACCACCTCAAATTAATAACTCAGAGATTCTCACTACCAAGTTGCAAATTAATAAAAATAAATGCATCAATATCATCTGTATGTACATTCCCCCAGGGAATAACATATCTACGCTTGAAGATACCCTTCACTGGCTATCATGTACCTGCCCCCAAGAAACCTTACTTCTTGGAGATTTTAACAGTCTAAAACACCTCTTCCTCAGAATCTCCAACCCATGTTAACCTGCATGCATTTACACAAATCATAACCACCTCTACCAGGATAGGTAAACCTAACCATAAAGAAAGTATACTTGACTGGATACTTATCAGTAGCCACCCCCAACTGTATACCTCTGGGACCCTCCCTGATGACTTAAGTGATCACCCTCTTACCTATATAATTAAGTTTAAAGCCATTAACCCCCACCAACCCATACTCAGAACGGTAAGAAACAATAAGAACTTTAACCCTTCCAAATTTCAACAGGAACTAAACTCATGTAAATGGTCAGTTCTAAAACACCTCCCCTTAGAGGAAGCAGTTGTAAACTTCAACAACAAATTCCTTCAGATCCTTGACTCTCATGCACCTGTTCATTCAATAAGAATAAAGGCAAAAACTGCGCCATGGCTTTCCAAAGAGTCCAAACTAAAAATCAACCTTAGAAACAAAGCATGGGCATTATGGCATACTACAAAAGACCCTCAATGTCACATTAAATATAGGCAATCAAGGAATGAGACTATAAAATCCATTTTACAAGACAAAAAAATAAACTACTATAATCTTCAGCAAATAAATCAAAACAACCCTCAGAGGTTTTGGGCAGATATAAATAAACTATTACATCCTGGACAAACTTCCACTCCAACCCTTGCACCCACCATTGATAAACCACCTGAGGAAGTCTCAGATAGTTTTAATAGATTCTTCACTGAGCCAATCCAAGCCCTAGCTAACCAACTACCTCCAAGTTGCCCTAGCCCTGAGGACACCACCCCTAGTAACCAACTCTCATTCAGTTTCCAACCAGTTGCCACTTCACTTATCTGTGCCTTGATCAAACAATTAAAACCAACTACACTCTCTGCTGATCTACTCCCTGCAGAGTATCTACAAAAAGTAGCTGATGCCATTGCTTACCCCATCTCAATATTAATCAATTGAACCATAGTAGAAGCCAAAATCCCCACCATCTGGAAAATATCCTATGTAATCCCACTTCACAAAGGAGGTAGCTCTACTGAACTATCTAATTATCGACCAATAGCTGTATTATCTCCACTTGCAAAAATCATGGAAAATGTATTCATAGACAACTGCTACACCACCTAATTCAGAATAATCTTTTGGCTGACTCTCAGCACGGCTCCCAACCTCACCACAGTACCACTTCAGCCCTCCTAGCCTTCTCTAACTCCATAACCCATAATCGTAACAATAATAGCCTATCCTCTGCCCTCTTCTTGGATTTCTCCAAGGCATTTGATATGGTTGATCACCAACTACTAATCCACACCCTGAAAACATTCTGTCTAGATGCTAAAGCCCTTCAATGGTTCCAATCTTATCTGAGTGGCAGACAGCAGGCTGTCCTTTGGCAAAATAAACTATCTAACCTCCTACCCAACTTTGGTGTTCCCCAGGGTGCTATACTAGGGCCCCTTCTGTTCTCCATTTTCATCAATGACTTTATACTGTCATACCAAAAGTCAGCTGTATTCAGTACGCCGATGACTCCACCCTGATCTGCTCGACCACATCTCAGACCGAACTATGGTCAGCTACCCACAATACCTTCAACATAGTAGAAAACTGTTTTCTGGTCATCGTGTGATCTTAAATCCCCCAAAAACAAAGCTGCTACTTCTCTCACCAACTCATAGGTCCGCTGCATTTACCTTTCCCATAAAATCCAATAATGGCACTATAATCTCCCCAGAAACCTCTGCAAAACTACTAGGTGTTATCATAGATAATAATCTTAAATTCGACCTGCATGTTAATCAAACCATCAAAACCATCAATAAAAAAACTAGGGTCACTTTACAGGATTAAAGCCTTCCTAACCCCACCTGCTAGAATTGCCATAGTACACTCTCACCTACTCCCAACTCTTTTCTATGCATCCCCTTTACTCACTAACTTAAACAAGTCTGTTCTTAACAAACTCTCTACCAGCTACAACCACATTGCCAGATTTGCCACTGGTCTGCCTTGTAGGACACACCACTGTATCAATCTAAACCAGCTTGGGTGGCTAGAACTGCCCAGTTTGATCCAGTATAACTAACTGATTATGCCATGTAAACTCCTTTACAATCTGGACAATACTCCTGCACTTAAAAACATCATTACCTCCTATAATAATCCTAGACTTATTCGATCTTCCAGTAGACTGCTAGTTCAAACTATCAAAACTAATAACTTAGCCAGTGACTCTCTCTTTACCACCTCTGTAGGTAGATCCTGGAACTCACTCCCAGCTGATATTACCTTACTTACCACCCGGAGTCAATTTAAGAAAAGACTCAAACAATATTTGAAACTAAACTGGCTATGTCAATGTATCAGACCTGACTAACTCTCCTCTAGTATGGTGTTAAAAATTGTAATTTAGCTTAGTTTTATTACATAACCCGGTCGTACACCCGGGATTGTCTGTAACCTTGGAATTTGTATAACTTGTTAAGTATGTAACCAGTGTATATATTGTACTTAGTAATCTTATCTAATTACCTTGGAGCTTTTCTCCCCAGGCCTCCATTGAAAATGGACATGAATTCAGTTGTACTATCCCGGTCAACAAATGTAAAATAAATAAATAAATAAATACATTTAATTTTACAAGCTTTGTGTGTTTAAAATGTGTAATATTTTGGAGGGGATAGTTCTGATATCCTTGGAGTTGAGGTTTAAATTCAGTAAAGATAAGGTAGGCAGCCTAACAAGGAAGTCTAAGCTGTCAATGTGGGTTGATTGTTTTTTTAAACAAGAAACATGTTTATTAAATTGTCACTTATGACATAGGCAATCATTCATTTATATAAATGAAAAATACCATATTAACATAGTTTTACTTCCAAACATTATACATCAATTATAGTCTATCCAGTCATTATCAGTCAAACATTACATAGCTCATTCAAATCCGCATTGTTCCCACAGTTCGCATGTTTGTATGTAATTTGCTCCTACCTATTTTAGAGGTCCTACCTCTAGTTGTTTTATCTCTGTTACTATATTCACTCCTTCTAGTACAGTTGGTTTAGACCCTGATTTCCATTTTCTTGTAATTGCTTTTTTTGGCAGCCACCAGGATTAGACTGAGCAAGGCCTTTCTATGTCTAGGCAATTACGAGTCTGTAAAACAACTCAAAAAATCATTCTCTTCAGTTACACCACCTTACTCACCCAGTATTTTTGATAGAGTAGTCTGCAGGGAATTTTTAAAGTCTGCCAACTCATTACACCCCCAGAAATGTGTTCCCAAATAACTTTCTTCCCCATCACATCTCCAACATTTGCAATCTACTTGAGGAAAAATTCTTTGGAGTCTACTTGGGGTGTAAAAATACCTATGCAAACATTTCAAGCAAATATCTTAAATTTTCTAGACGTTTTTGCTTATTTGGGAGCCGCACATATACCCCCATTGTTTCTTTGTGAATTGTTTATCCGGTCTCTCTTCCCAATCCTTTCTAACCTCCTCTGATTAATTCCTATAGTTATCATACTATGTTTTATATGCCTTATTAATTATCCCTTTTTAACAGCAACTTCTGTTCTAGATTCTACTAAAACCTCTATCAGTCCTGGTCTTTCACTTAGGATCCCTTTATTTCTTATACTCTGATATCAATCCTTGATAGGGAAGACAATCTCTAGCCTGCAGCCCAAATTAATTCTTGGCCTTTTCCCATTCTCTTACTATTCCCTCTCAGATTATTTGCTCCCACTACCTTCATTCCTTTGCCAGTTTTCTCCAGTAAATTCCAGTTCCCTATTGCCTATTCTGTGTCCCTCATTACAGTCATCCTTATTGGCAGAATCTCCTTTCTCCATCCCTGTGTTGGCTCAGTTCTTAGAATACTTTCTGCTACATGATGAATATAATATTTTGTGTGGTTATTGTTATTCATCTTAAGGATCTGCATCCAAAATTCCAGTCTCTCCTTGTTTCTTGAGCCTTCCCTCTGGTTCATCATCATCCCTTTCCACTTTGAAGAACAGTTTTCTGCTGGTGCTATGTATATGAGCCTTAACTGTGTAGCTTTGAAATTCCCCTTCATATCAAGTGATGTTAAACCATCTTGTTCTTTTGGATGGATCAAATTATCCCACTTGGCTCTTGCCATCTTCCTGTCCTAGATAAAATCTTTCAACTCTTTATGAATTGCTATCCACTAGCCTCTCCTCCAGTTGATAAAAAACTACCTGACCTGTGTATAAAACTAAAGAGGATAAAAACATTTTCACTGCTTATATATTGCTATCCATATCCATAATACAGAGCTTCCAATTTCTCAGTTTTTGTATAATCATTTGTTTAGTCTCATCTCACATATACTTGGCTGCTGTAACAGAATCCTTTTTAATCCATACTCACAAGTATTTCATTTTATCATGTCCCTATAAATATGGGTACTGCTGAACCACTTTGTGTGTGGGCATGTAGTTCACAGCTATTGCCTTAGTTAAAGACATGAAACTGTCTCAGAATGTTCTACAACACTGATATGTCTTTTTCTGGTTTTATGAAGTATAAAATAATATCATCTGAAATAAAGCCAGCGTTTTTTGACTATGATACCAATTATATCCTTAAATTTCTGAATCCCTCATTTTCTTTGCCAGTGGTTCTAAATATAATGCAAATAACAAAGAGGAAAGAGGACACCCCTGCCTGGTTCCTGTGCCCAAACAGAACTTATCAGAGAAGAGCCCACCCACTTTAATTTTTCCTCTGATCCCTCATATATCGTTTTATCAGTAAAATCCCAGCTTACGCTGTCAAATGCTTTCTCTGCCTCAATACTCCCCAACAACAGTGGCATTTTCTTACATTCTGCTTTCCTCTGGATCATCATTGTTCTGTTAATGTTGTCAGATGTTTGCCTCCCCTTCAGAAAACCACATTAATCCATATCTGTCAATTTTGGCATCATCTTTGCCATTCTTTTAGCCATAGGTTCATAGGTTCATAGGTAAGTACTAGGCTATCTGCCCATGGGCATTTATAAGCCTAGCCACAGAGTGATGGCTTTCGCCTCCCCATTAGATTAGTAACCTGGGCCTCTGTCAACAGGGCTCCTGAAGTGATCCCAGGGTAGAACTTACGATTACCCATCCACTCATCAAGATTTCTCTTGAAGAGGGTCAGAGAGGAGCTCTGTCGAATATGGATTGGGATTCTATTCCAGAGTGAGGGGAGTCGCTGGGACAGGAATCTATCCCTCCAGCATGTCCTGTTTATTGTTGTACATAGGTTCAAGTCGCTAGAATGAGTGGTTCTGAGGGATCTTGTTTTTTTGAGGTGAAGCATGTCCATTAGTTCAGGGTTTGACATGGCCCTATAGGTCAGGCATAGGTCACCTCTGAGCAGACGGTAAGTGACTGAGAAGAGCTGGAGCTTTTTTAGTTGTGCTTCATAGGGTCATTGTTTAAGGCCCTTAATCCTCTTAGTGAGGTACTTCTGTGGCCTTTCTAGTTGCTGCAGGTGTCTAGTGAGGTACATCCCAAATGGGGCATTGTACTCTATTATGGGCTTAATGAGTGAGGAGTAAAGGGGCACAATCACCTCCTTGGATCTGGATGAGAAACCCTTTGTGATCAGGTGTGCCACATACAAGGATTTCCTGACCGTTTTGGCTATGTGGTTATCAAAGGAGAGCATGCTCTCTACTTGGGTACCCAGATCCCTAATTGCTTCTTCTGTACTTAGTGGATTCCCATCTATGTGGTAGTTTGTAGGTACTTTGTTTTTCCCAAATGGGATTACTATGCATTTTTTGGCATTTAGCTTGAGGCCGTGACTTTGACACCAGGTGTTTGTCTCTGTGAGACCCATTGTAGACATAAGCACTTTACAATCATGGTTTAGGATTGAAATGGGCCTGTATGAAGCTGGATCAGATGGGTCTTTACCATATTTATGTATCACAGCCACCACTGCTTTCTTCCAAGATGTTAGTGTTTCTACTCCTTTTGACATACAGTTAAACAAAGCATTCATCTACGTCTAACCTTGGCATATTTAATTCGCCCATAAACATTTCCATTTGTATCTTTTCTTGATTTCCACATTTCACTGTTTTATACAGTTTTTCATATAATTTCCAAAATATTTCTAGTATCTCTACAGGATCTCTGGTTATTCTCCTTGTTATAAGCTCCCTAGGCCTGGCAGCAACCTGTTGCCTGAGTTGTTGTGCTAAAAGTTTTTGTGCTCTGGAGTTATTATCAAAAAACAGTTGCTTAACAGCAATCTTTCTAAACTCATGCATATTACTGAGGTAGTCCCTTATTTTTTCTTTAGCTGTCTGCAATTATGCCTCTTTTTGTTCTTTGAGATTTCCCCTATTCTGCAGTACTTTAACCTTTATCAGTTCCACTAAATAATTACTGTTACTTTGTAACCATATCTCTCTTTCCTTTATTTCTACCTTATTTTTAAACTCCAATTTAATTTTATCCCACTCCCAAGCTATATTTTTTCAGAATAAATTTCTATCTTCTCTAATAACTCCGAAATAATTTCCATAAGCCATTCCAAAAATTCCTCTCTTTTTAACAGATAGGTGGGGAAGTGCCTCATTTTTATTTCATTATCCTGTATTTTTATTTTAGTTATTATTGGCATTCTATCTGAAATAGTTACTGGATGTGTATGAAAACTTTCAGTTAAACTCATGATTCTGTGAAATATAATTTCTGTATATAGTAGCCCAGTTTTTGTACCTTGGGTAATAGTAATATGTAAATTCTCTCAGAACTCCTACTACTGAATTCACATCTTCCATATCAAATATTTTCAAACATTCCTTCAGAAATCTACCCTCTTTTGTTATATTATTCCTTCTGGGCCCCCAGATACATCTTGATTGCTGCAAATCAAATTTCATTCCCCACCTATAACTAATATTCCCTGCTGAAAGCTGATTATTTCTCCCAGAATTTTCTTAGGCTCCACTGTAGCACTTATAGGTGGAATATAAGTACATGCCAGCGTAATACACCTCCCTTGCCAGTAGCCCCTTAGTACTACAAATCTACCATTATCTTGGTAACTTGAAAAAACTTGAAATAGGACCAACAGAAGACCACTGACACTGCTGTGTAAAGTTTAGCGCTTTCTTTCGTTTAATACCAACAAATTTCTTCAGAACAAATAAACATTGCTCAATCCACTTCTTAAATACAAATTGATTAATTGGTAACCCAATCACATTGGTTCATCAATAAAATACTCAGACAAATAGACAAATCTTAAAATGATATATACATCTGTTTCTTTGCATGTTTTACACGTTTAAAATAAATCTTCTTACATATGTATAATATATATAAATCCCATACTGTTAATATGTACAAAGTCAATAATACAATTTGTCATTTAAAAGGCATTTCACATTCAAGGTACCATTTAGTCCCGGAAATTTATCAGCCCCTAAAAAGACTTTCCACTTTAACTCTTTAATTTCAAGAGCATTGTTAAAATTAGTAACACAGGGAACTGCATGAATGAAATCCAAGACAAAAAATAAAAATGTTTTGAAATCTACACATTCCATAGCATGCTTTGCTAAAACATTATTAACATCCCTGTTTTTAATAGCTAAACGGTGTCCATATATTCTTTTATATAATGCTCTAATAGTTTTCCCAACATAAAAATTAAAGAAAGTGGAACATGTAGCTAGATAAACTATTCCATAACTTTTACAGTTAAACCTGGACTTACTGGTGACCATATTTTGAATGTGAGGGAAAAACATACTCTTTGAGGAATCTATGAATCTGCATTGCTTGCAGTTATAACAAGGATATGCCCCCACTGGTCCTTTTGCCATTCTTTGTTCATCAGTCTCCAAAGTGGACTTCACACGGACTACCTTTTTATAAATAAAATTGGGAAGGTCACCAATAACCCTGACCAAATCAATGTTACCCAAAAATAACTTTCCAATTATTAGAAATGGCTTGTTTGATTTTGTAGGAATCCACACTAATGGGGACAGGAAAGGCACAGTCCATCTTTTTGTTACTGTTAACATTCTTTTTAGGAGTAAACCCACTGATCAAAATAGATAGAAATTTGTCCATCCTGACCAGCAGAATTTCTTCAACAATGCTCTTTAACTTATCGTGAGGATAACCTCTGCACAAACATGCAGTGTCAGTGGTCTTCTGTTGGTCCTATTTCACATTTTTTCAAGTTACCAAGTTTTTAGTTTCATGAATTGGTGTTTTTTTTTGTTCATAAATCTACCGTTATCATCATTCTTTCCCTCTTCTATCACCATTGGAGATCCTCTTTCAATTAATAAGTACTCCCCTTTTCCTTTTTTCCAGATATTCTGCTGAATAACATCCTGAAATCCTTTCTTTATCAAGTTTACATGCTCATTTCTTGCCACGTGTCTCCTGCAGCATAGCAATTTGCACTCTGCATTTTTTAATATAGTTCACTACTCTTTCTGCATATATCTTTGAGGCCATTCACATTTAAAAATAATACTCAAAGTATTGTTATTATGTTAAGAAGTTATTATTCCCTCCTGTTATGTATAACCGCTTATTTTTTAAGTGTATAGTTTCAGCTTTTGTGTTTCATGCATACACTAGTATTTGGCAGGTTGACCTTTTATACAGTTGTTTTTTTTTGTCATATCTGTTTGAAACTATGTCATATTTTATATGAGATTTTGTTTTAATGAGAACCCGCAAACAAACAAAAAACTTTAGAACCAGTTAAATTAATACTAACACACAAAACTATGCACATCCTCAAATAATGAAGTTTAACTCTCCAAATAAGAACACTTTTTCCCAGACTGACAGACACAGTCACAGACTTGCATTAAACTGTAATGGTTATCCATGCTAAGACACATGATGCAGCCTGTGCTTCTACTTCCAGTGCCATCTGTTTTTTTGTCTTATTTTTATTCCTGTCTCAGATTCAGAAAAAACACTTGACTGCTTTCAGAAAACATTATCTCATAGCATTTGAAAGACAGACGTATTCTGTTTTTATTACTGTTTTATCAGATTGTCTCCATAGAAACATAAGAACCAGGTACATACTTGCCTCCACTACAAGCACTGCGAACATTTATTTAGTAGAGGAAAATGTTTCATTATCTTCATTGTTCTTTTATTTGTTTGCTTCACCTAAAAACTTATTAGGTCAAGCCAAGGGCCTTAATTCAGTCATTCTCCTATGGGAAAGTAAGAAAAAGCATATCATTTTTTTCTTGTATCTTTTGTCCAGACTTTCTTCTGTTGTTACATTGCAGTGCCTACATTTCTTAAGACTGAAACAAGAGAAAGAAAGAAGAAGGAAAAAATAGAGGCACTCATTTACTTTAGTATCCCTATTACACACAAAAATAACTGAGAAAGCTTTACTTTATAGCATACAGTATATGGCATGTATTATAAAAATACTACAGTTAAAAACAAAATTTTGTTTTACGTACAATTAACTCTTTCCTTCCTCTTCTCCTGCTCTAAATGATCTTCCAAACAATAATGACGTGAAGTAGAGCATATGCTTTGGAGTCTCTCACAAATTTAACAAAGTCAAAACAGTTCAGTATTTCCAGGTTTTCTTGTTCTGTCATGTTTCACAAATGTAATTGATGCTTTGTAATCCCACATTTCTTCACTGATTTCTTAGTTGATGGTTTTCTTCCTGGCAATCTCTGGCTCTCAGATCCAGTCTCTTGTTCATCTGCAATGTACTTCTGGTTCTTCTAGTCAACCCTTGTGTTTTTTTTTCTGTCTCTCAAGCATTTTCCTTTGAAACATTTGAAAAGGTGTCACTGGCATAGTCTCCCTATGGACTTTATTATAAGAAGAACAAGAAGCAGAAACTCTTTCCTTTTGATAGCTCACTTTTTGTTGAATAAACTTTTGTGTTTCCTTCTTTCGATATTCTGTATCAAAAATGATTCTGACCTTACAGGAGAGAATATCCAGAAATTAGCTGGGTATAACAACTTGAATCTCATAACTGCTTCTCAGCATTCCCTGATTACTGGAATTAATTTTCTTTTTTTTTCCTTGGTGTAAGTGAGTAATCATTTTCCACAAAAACTCTGCTGTCTCCCACTTTTAGTACTTTGTCCTTCTGCCACAGTTTTGTCAGAATGAACTCTTTCTGCTGATAGGATTGCGTCTGTACTATTAAATGTCTAGGTTGCTTTCTCATGGCCAGGTTTGGTGCATAAACACAGTGTGCCCTTTCAATTAACAACTTCTGATGTGGAATACCAGTCCAGTTGCTTGTTTTTGCTTTAATAAAATTAATACAGTCAGTTCTTTTCATTGTCTGTGGTACAGCAGAAAATCTCAGGTTTTCCCTACTTACTCTGTCCTTTAATTCTATTATTTCATGAAACATCTCTTCTTGAGAAGTCTCATACTCAGCCAGCTGTTTCTTCATTTCATCCTCTGAGTTTTGCAGTTTTATCAATTTATCTAATAGCTGTTTTTAAAGCTTTTTCCATTTTTCCAACCTTTTATTGTTTAAGTTGATATACTCCTTCAATATTCCATTTATTTTAATCAGCTCTGAGCACATCTGATTTATTTTTCCCCTAGATGTCTGGAAGACATCTGTTGTACTAAGAGCTGGAGCTTACACTGAAAAGCTGCAGGATTCTTCCCCGACAGTGTTTTCTCCTCAGTTTTTGTGAATGATTTTTTTTTTGAGGTTCTCTGAATTTCTTAGTTGCTGGCATCAAGGCAGTGTAGTTACTAGCCAGTTACTGAATTTTACCCAAAAAGACAAGTTCACTGTCTCTCTTTTCTGAGTTTCTGTTTTCACACGTGGAGAGCTGAAATTAAGCTGTTACTTAGTGTGCTACCATCTTGGAAGTCCGATGTAGGTTGTATATACTAGTACTATTATTGCTGCGTTTGCTCACTTTCATTTGTTTGTTTGCACAGTGTGTATTTATGATCCAGCTGGGTCCACCACTTGCACTGAAGCCACTGTAAACTGAAGATGCAGTGAATTATAGCTGTGGTTACTGTGTACTTATTAATGTGTTACTGTCACTCTACTCTTAGGGCATGTACACAGCAAACAGATGTGAGGCAAGTTATATATACAAAAGCCATGTACATTTGAGAAACAACAGAAAACAGTGAAAAATGAGTAGAGGACATTGTGGCTTAGTAGGATAAAAGCAAATCTTGTGATTTTCAAAAATGGCAGGTTAGGTGATGGCACAAATATTAATTCTAAAAAAAAAAAAAAAAAAAAAAGAAAATCTGAAAGTACATAAAAATATTTTTGAAAGCATTTTTTAGAAATTACCATTCATTATTTGGGGGAAAACAGTAATGAATGTATAAAACAAGTATGACATTTTCAAGGTTGTAATTATGAAATTAAAATGGAAAGGACTTAAGGCTAAAGTACTATAATGGTCAATATACAGTGAACTTATATGTATTCAAGAACCATACTTGCCTGTTAAGGGGTTTGTTAACTTATATGCATTGAATCTGTAATGAGTAAGGGAAAGAAAAAGTATTAAGCAACTTTTGTAACAGGAAGCACTATCATGTTATAGCAATATAGAGTACTGTTGCATTAAAAATGGGCAGTTTACGAAACTGATATTTAAATGAGTGATCACAGTGAGTTTAGGGAAGTTAATTATTAATATAAAGGCAGAAGACACCAGATTCTGCATATTAATGAATATGAAATAATGTGAATGCATTTTAAGTGAAGTGTCTGATGAAAAATAAAAAAATGCATTGTGTTTTGCAGTGAAATTAGATTTTGTTAGCTGTATGTAAGCAAGCTTTGAACATAACTCATTAACAGAATGTAGTCTGTAGGATTATATATTAAGTGTTGTGTCTGATTAAACCAACAAACAGGGTTAGAAACTATCTTAGTTCAAGAACAGACCTAACAAGAGTGTGATGGTATGAGACAGTAGCTGTTTTAAACTGGTCCATAAACTACTTCTTGAAATTATTTGTAGCTGTTGTAAGAAGCCCCAGCAATTAAATGAAATTTTCTTAATTGCAGAAGGAGACAAAAAGACTACATAGTTTGCTCTTTTAAATGCCTTAACATTGTATATCCCTCTTTATCCCTACCTTCCTTTCACCTTGCCCTTTTCCATAATTTGTCATGCTTTTTTGAATACCTGTATGGATTCCTTCTACACCACCCATTCTGTTTATCTGTTCAATGGGAAGACATAAAGACACACAAACCAAAAATAATGAAAACAGCTTGACAAAGGACTTGGCTACTAAAATATAATGTACTAAATTTACTCTTGAACAAACATTAAAAGTTAAAAGTTAGCACTTTTGTCCATTCAGACATCAATGAACTTCTTCAGACATAGTTCATTTTATCTTCCTCACTTTAAATTACCCTCTCAAGTTTAACCATTTCTGTCCAAACCAATACAACCTGTCCCACCCATTGTTAATGAAACATTCCATTGTTTTACCATAGTTGTAAGGCAGCCAAAAGGTATTCATGTAACTTTAAAACTAATCCATTAATAAATTAATACAAAAGTTAAAAAAAAGTACATAACATGTTAACTAATAATTTAAAAAAAACAAGTACTTATGTATAAATCATAAATGCAGATTTTTAAAAGTTAAAATAGTTTAAAATAATCCTTTTAAAAAAGGTTTTAAACCATTTAGAACCATCAAGCACATTTGATAAGGCACTGACCATATGTCATTCATATGCCAACATTCCAATATCTGTTCAATAGTTTTTTTTTAACTTTTGTATTAATTGATTAATGGATTGGTTTTAAAGTTGCTTGAATACCTTTTGGGTGCCTTACAAGTACAGTAAAGCAATGGAATGTTTCTTTAACAATAGGTGGAGGGGTTGCATTGGTTTGGATGGAAATGATTAAACCTGAGTGGGTTATTTAAAGTGAGGATGATTAACTATGTCTGAAGTTCATTGATGTTTGAATGGATGAAAGCACTAACTTTTAATGTTTGTTCAAGAATAAATTTAGTACATGATATTTTAGTAGCTAAGTCCTTTGTCAAGCTGTTTTCGTGGTATTTGCTTAGTCTATTCAATGGATCCACAACCCTCTTTGTGAAAAGTAGTTTCAGAGATCCAGAGAGTTGTTATTTCGAGTTAATGTCAAATGTTCAAAATATCAAAACTTTGCATGCCTGACATAGTGTTGAAAGTGTTTGAATCACAAAGATTCAAACACAAAAAAATGGAGTCAGACAGATTCATAAAAAAATCTATTTTTTTTTTGCAGGGGGGCAAGCCCCCCCTTCACCCCCACCCCCCCTGCTAATTATATCTACCAACTCCAAGAATGCACGACAGAGAGTAAAATATATATTCCCGATCACCACTGTACGGCAATCTCATGCACAGAAACAGCAGAATAGTTAGAAACGTTAATTTTCAAACATGGCAGCAGCTCATTCAAGCACTCAAATGTTTAAGAGTTCAAGCACTTGAATGGGACCTGTTATTTCTTACAGTCTGACATAGTCACAGTTTGGAAGTGGATTAATTTCTTGGACATATCAGTGCTTTTGATGCAGCTAGGGGAAGACTGGACAACTTGTATTGCTAAAGTAGAACTGCATTATTTAGCAGATCATGTTACAGGTGGTAAAAACAACTCTTTGCAAATGTAATTGCCTCAAAAGCCTAGAGATTGCTGTGCTGCTTGACAGGAACAATCAACCGTATGAAAAGCCATTCAACAGTGATTGAGATCTTATAGAAACATTTGAGTATAAAACCCATGGTAAGTGTAGATTATTTTAATGTAAGAGAAATCAAATGCATCCTGAATGTGTTGTATGACTAACTGAGAACTTCAAGTTTGAAAAAAGACTTACAGGTGTACTAAGAGGTATATTTGTGAATGTCATATACCGTAAAAGCTTTTAAAAGTACTGCTTTTTATGGAAGATTTGACACTTGAACCAGCTTTAAACACAGCACTGTCAATGGAAGTAGCAGCCAGGGACACCCTAGAATTGCAACAAGATGTGCTTAAATGTGTTATTTATATAGTGCATATCACTTTGCCTAAAAAAAAAACTTGCATCTTATATTAAGTATTGCTGACTGTCACACAAGATTGAAACTTCTTGGCTTGAATAAGATGATTTTAGGGATTGTCATGTAACAGGTCATGTTTAGAAAATGTGCAACAAGAATTAACAGGAAGAAAATAAATTCTAAATATATGATACAGGATATCAAGCATGAATCACATTGTGTGAATAAATTGTCTGAAAAATACGAAAGTGAGTCAGACAAAAAGAATCAAAACAAAAATTAACATTATGAGTTAAAGTGTAGTTATGCAGTTTGACCTAGATTGATAGGGATATTATTTGGATTATTCCATAAGCAACAGGAGTGAAACCCGACATTGAATTATATGCACAAACTGCTATTTCAATGATTTCTGTGAAGGAAAATGAAGAATTACTCACATTCACAAGCTGTCGTATGGAAGTAAAGTGCTAATAAAGGTGTTTAGAAGCAAAATGTTAGTACATTTTGCAAAATAATTGTGCAAGTGATATATGGAGATGAAACACAGATTATGAATTTGTATACATGTGAAGTGGAGAAAACAGCAATGTACAGCAGGGAGTAGAAAAAACTTAGATATCTAACGTAGTAATGTATATAAATGAAAAAAACTGTTAATATGGTTTGTTGTAATTCATAGCTTGGCCATTTCATTGGCTAATACTAGGCTAGCTGCCGTTTTGAGTCATTTTAAGCCAAGCATACTGTTGTATGAGCTGGTTCCAGTAGATTAAACTGCAAGAGTCCAAATGTATGGTATACTGTTTTTAGGCACAGTAACCCTCCCCCCTGCTAGCCACATATTAGCACCATCAAAGCTAGGAAACCACCCAAAACCTGTGATGCAAAGCAGGAAAATCCCAAAAGGCAGCTGAATTCCATATATGCAGGCAAAACTTTTACCACTCATAACCTTGTCCAGCCCTCCCCACACTGTGATGCTGATGAGCTGTCACTATTGGTGCCTTGCACAGCACCAAATCCCCTTGGTAATGAATCCCAGTCTGCCTTCATGCCTGATTACAGTGAGTTCTTTATGAATCACAGTCATGGGTGATATGGACCACACTGCAGTGGTGTTAAGACAGCATATTAAGGTACAATGTGCCTTATTAAGTAACTACTTATACCTACATGGTAAGGCATAATTACCTTATTTTGCTGCAGTGTGTGGTACTGTGGCACTGCACAACAGTGTCTTCCATCTCAGGCACCCAAGTGCCTTGTATAAGTTGTGGTACATATTAGGGGACAAAGCCTTCTGGTAAAAAGCATGACTGCTAGGATCGTGCATTTTAATATATATCTTTGAACAGTATTCCTGGCAGGATAGTAGTTGATGAACTAATGGCCATAGTAAGCTGTACATCAGCCAGGTAAAAGAGGCCAGAAAGTTGTAATGCATATTGAACGTCATATCACTCATTCAAAGTGCCTACAGGTTGCTTTATGGAGTAAGGTGATGACAATAAAAGAATTATCAATGCTGAGAAAAGTGTCTGCAAAAATGGCTTGCTTGAAAGTATTGCCAATGGGAATTGTTCTCAGTTTAAGGGAAATTTAGAATGTATGTGTGGCAAGGCAATTATTAAACATGCTGTGCTTATAATCACTGCCTACTCACAAGGAAATTGATGGGAAGCAAGTAGAAAGGTTTGTAAATAGCCATTGAAGACCTGAGTGCCTTTACTAAGTCCCTGCAGAGCAAGATGTATAATTTTCATGTTGCTTAGTGTGAGGCAACATATTCAAACACCTGTACAACACTGGCAGAGTTGTTGTTTGTCTTTCGGCTTTTCCTGGTTAGGGGTCACCACAGTGGAACTCCGGTCCGCTAATGATCGGCAGTAGATTTTCACGAATGCTGAGGTGTCAGCTCGATGTCCAGCCTTCAACGAAGGCACGCCCATTTACGCATGTCTTTCGAACGCCCATCCAACCGCTGGGAGGACATGCAGACTCCACATAGAAGGCACTCCCCGCACTTCAGCCGAGAATCAAACGGGAGAACCTCTTGCTGTGAGGCAAAAACGCTACTGCTGTACCACCACAGATACTACTCTTGAAAAAAAATGCTAGTTCCATATAGGACTGAGTGAAATCAGATGTCTAGAAAGGGCCACATGGTTCATGCAAGATAATGACTGAAAATTATGAAGTTTTAACCAACATCAGAAGATGCTGACCAGAGACCGTAATGTTAACACATGACATATGGGCCAAATCATTTCAAAGATTTGGCCCAGAAAATACAGTGCTAAAAATAACTGGTGACATCAGGATAAGCCATAAAAAATAGTTAAGAAATGTTCTTCAAGTGGATGAGCAACTGCTATTGACCAGAGAACACATCGTGAAAAAGAAAACAACTGATGCAAAAGAAAATGTTATGGAAGTGAAGACATCTGTCATTTAACCTGTAAAGACACTCCCATATCTTTACCCTAAGATGCATTTATGACCAGACCAGTGGCAGAAAGACAGATGACCAGAACTGATCCCAGAGGATGATTACTGACTAGATGTTCATCGTGTTTCACTGTTGCAGTCATTACTCTTGGGTTATCCTGCTGGCAGGCTACCCTCAGTCAGCCAGAATTCCAAAGTCTAGGTCCGGTGTCAGTTGCTGTTGCCTCTTCCCTGACGTCAGTGCGCCAGGGGTATAAAAGATGCAGCCAACGCCATTTTCTTCAGTCTTTCTTGCCGCACGGTGCCCAAAGCAAAAGCAGTTCGCAAGTGCCGGTTGGCCGACTCCTGAGATTTTCAAATCCGAATTTCAGAACCGAAGTCTTCATTAAAGCTAAGTACCTCATTGGGGAAACTTTTTTCTTGCTCCAGACCGATGTCAGAAAAAGTTAACAATTGTATTTCTTTTGGGAAGCAAATACCGCATAAGGATTTTCACTCTTACTGTATTCCTTGCCTAGGCCCTGATCACAACGTTGCTAGCTGTCGGTTTTGTGCTAGATTTAACCAACGCACTATTAAGCGTCGATTCGATTTTGCATTTCATTACTTTGGCCGAAGATTTAATTATATAATGCCATCGGAACAGCTGACGACCGGAGTTTACAAAAAATGCAAGGACAAGGAAAAGGATAGGCATCCGAGGTCCAAAACCGATGACGAGGCCTCCGCTAGGCCAGTCGCCGGTTCGCCGGTTCTCAATGAGGTGCTTTCGCAGCCCCTGGCGCCCGCTGCCTCAGAGCCACAGGCCGCTTCCAACTCCCACGTGGAGCCGACTGGGCCTCTGGATACTCAAGGTATTGGACACTCGGAAATCATTCCCTCAGATGTTTCCGGAGACGCTGAGCAAGTATCGGCTTCTGAGGGTGTCTTCAGACCTACACAACTATATATTAAGCCATCTTCAGCTTCAAAGACAAAGACTAAAGCAGCTCTAAAGAGAAAGAAACAAGTACAGCATTCTCCTACTCAGACTTCCATGCCTAAAAAACAGATGCTCAAAATGGCCGAAGACCTAATTACTTTGATCAGGGGTTCCCATCCCCCTCCTGATAAGAGGCCTAGGCAAGAGACAGAGTATGATTCTTCTGATCAGGTTTCTGTTTCCTCTGATTCCTCTTCTGAACAGGATTATTTCATGCTTCCCTATGAGGATTCTGATGCTGAAGAATCCATCCCTTCAGCCTCTCCTCCTGAGGATTATTCTTTTCGGGAAACCCTGCATACCACGAGGGAGCATTTCCACTGGGAGAGCCAAGATTATTCTGAATCTAAGAAAAGACTCAGAGACTTTCTGCTACTTCCTCAGCACAGACCCCTTGCTATTCCACCTGTTCTAGACTTTGTAGATGATGTATTTTCAGAGTCCGGCCTGTCCCCTGACTCTTTACCCCCCTGCACCTGCTAAGCCAGACAGATACTACAGGGTCCCAGATTCTCATAAATTCCTATATAAAAACTCCGCTGCTGACCCAGAAACTATATCTCAGGGTCCCAAAGGAGTTAAAGCTTCCACTGCAAAAAACCCTGTCCCCTCTGATAGGGATTCTAGGGCTCTAGACAGATGGGGGGGGGGAAAGTTTACACTTCTGCTACCTTGGCTGTAAGGGCTTTAAATTGTCAGTTTCATATGCTTAAATATCAGCAATATTTAATGTCACTGCTTAAACATAAATTGTTGGCAAATACTGAATGTTCAGAGAACAAAGAAATGCAGGATTTATTGCATGCAGCTGAACAAGTGGGAAAGCATACTTTGCAATGTGGTTATGATTCACTGGAGGCCTCTTGCAGGGCCGCTGTTACAGGTTCTGTTATTAGAAGGCATGCTTGGTTAAAGGAACAGAATCGGCCTGATCATGTTAAAACAAAATTATTAGATGCTCCATTATAGCATGCTACTTTGTTTGGTACTAAAGCAGAAGAGGTGTTGAAGAAAATGGAGGATAAAGCAAAATCCATGCAGACAGTCATGGATTTCTTACAGGTACAACCACCCAGGTTTAGCAGGAACTGGCCTTTTAAAAATTGGTCCTTTCCAGTGTCAGACTGACCACAAAGAGGCAGATACAGGCATCCCAGAGGCAGATCTCAGCCCCAAGGCTCATACAGGCCTAAACAATGGGGTGCTCCTACCTCCAAAAGTGGAGAAGACAAATCACAACCTTACAAGAAACAGTCCCAATGACTTTCCTCTGCCAGATCCAAGCACGTTTCTTTTGGCAGCCACCTTAGGGGGAAAACTAGCACTTTTTTCATCAAATTGGCAAATGGTTACCCAAGACAAATGGGTCCTGAACATAGTGTCCCAAGGCTACAGGTTCCATTTTCACACCCTTCCAAGGTCAAAAGGTATGCCAGACCTGCCACACAATCAATGGGCAGAGGCACAAAAACAAATTACAGCCCTCATGGACATGAGGGCCATTCAAGTACCACAACAAGAGCAGGGGCAAGGATTTTACTCCAGACTTTTCCTAGTGCCCAGAAAGGACAAAACCTGGAGACCAATACTGGACCTTCTATACTAAATACATTTCTGGAAGTTCCAAAATTCAAGATGTTGACTCTACAGCAGCTACTGCCCATCATGGGCAAGAAGGCTTGGCTCGTAACTTTGGACCTAAAAGAGGCATACCTGCATGTCCCAATCAGACAATCTTGCAGAAGATACCTCAGATTCAGAGCTAGCTCAATGCACTACCAATTCTCTGCACTGCCCTTTGGTATATCTACTGCAACCAGGGTCTTCACAAGATGCCTGGCACCAGTAATTGCATTTTGCAGACAAAGAGGAATTCAAATATATCCCTACTTGGACGACTGCCTAATTCAAGCAGAGAACAAAGACATTCTTTTAAAGCATCTGGCGTTTGTAAAAAGATTACTAATTGGCCTAGAGTACACAGTAAACGAAAATAAATCAAACCTAGTGCCCTCTCAAGAGATAATATTCCTGGGTGCAAGCTTAAATACAACTGCCCAGATGGCTTATCTCACGCCAGACAAACAAAAGCAACTGACTTCTTACTTCAAGAAATTGGCAACAAAAGCCCACTTATCTGCAAGGAAAATCCTGCAGGCCTTGGGTTTCATGGCATCCTGCATTCTACTAATTCCATATGCCAGACTGCATATGAGGAAACTACAATGGTATCTAAAAAGTGTTTGGCGTCAGCATTATCACAGCTTGGAGACAGTAATTGCACTCATTCCCTGCCTGCAACAGGAGTTTCGATGGTGGGCAGAGGCCTGTCACTACAACAAGGGTCTGCCATTCAGTTTACCCACAGCCAGACAGACACTGACAACGGATGCATCAGATTATGCCTGGGGGGCCCATATGGCAGGAAAATGTATTCAGGGCACATGGCCTGCAAACCAGATGCATCTTCACATCAATCAAAAAGAGATGCTAGCTGTTCAAAATGCCCTGACAGCTTTCAAGGACCTGCTTCATCCAGGACAGCTACTGATAAAGACAGACAATACTACAGTCATGTGGTACATAAACAAGCAGGGAGGTACACATTCCTACCCCCTCTGCAGACAAGCAATGACCTTATGGGACACAGCATTGACTTATCAAGTTCACCTGCAACCACAATTCCTGCCAGGAAAAACAAATACACTGGCAGACAAACTAAGTAGAAACCTCATGGATCCCCATGAGTGGAAACTTGATCCACAAGTCTTCAGCATGATAACAAGGAAATGGGGATGCTCAGACATAGATCTATTTGCCTCCGCTCACAACTGCCAGTTGCAGAGATTTTGCACAAGGCTTTATCACAAGCAAGCATGGAAAGTGGACGCCCTATCCTTCAGCTGGAAAAATCTAACAGTATATGCCTTTCCTCTACTGCCTCTCCTTCCCAGGGTACTCCTAAAGGTCAGACAAGAGAAGCCAAAAATGATACTGATTGCACCAGACTGGCCATGCCAACACTGGTACCCAATCCTAAAGAGCTTGTCTCAAGATCCAGCATGGATATTGCCTCAAACTTCTCACTTGCTGACCCAACAAAACAATCGGATTCTGCACCTACCCTACCCCCAATTCCCACCCACCCCCAGTAGTCCTACTCTTATACTACTTAACCACACCCCTCTCCACTTCCTACCAATCACTGGGAACACCATCATTGGCTATCAATCTCCTACTTCCCTCCTTTCACCTACCACTCCGTACCTATTCCACCACACCCTCCTCCTCTCCCTATCCACACACATTACACTTCCAAGCCTATATCAACACCTAACTACATATTCTTGCAAATGTACAAACTACCCACCTCATCCCAGTTACAGCTGTTAATCATACTCATACTTCTACCACCTTTAACTTTAGCCTACCTACTTACCTCCTATGAACATCCATTACATACACACCTTCAATACACCAATAAGCTTATTACCTCTCCTTCTCTACCTGTTCACACTAACCATGTCAATATAACAGCAACACCCAGCTATCTGCTGCCTAAATACCATAGAACAGCCCACATTAGCTATAACTCCCTCAATGCCAAAAAGACTCTAAATCTATACTGTAAATTCCCAAATCCAAGATTTCAAATACAACTCCTCTCTTTAAAAGATGGAGACATTCACCCAAACCCAGGCCCAACAATTACTACTTCCACTCAACACCTCAACCTCAATCTCTCTACTTTTCATTCCCTCCCCAAACCTCCAAACTCACTCTTAATAGCTCACCTCAGTGTACAAAGTATTAATAACAAAGTTGCACAACTCCACTTTCTCTTGGCAGTCTACTCCTTTGACATTCTATGCTTAACAGAAACCTTGTTAAAACCTGCTACTAAGGACAATGAAGTCATCCTACCCAGCTACCTATGACTTTAAACCACCTCAGTACACTAACGCTGAAATTCTTATCTCCAAACTGCAAATTAACACTTTCATATCCATTTATATTATCTGTACCTATCTACCTCCTGGCAATAACAGTGCCATCATAGGGGATATCATTTGCTGGTTATCCCAAAATGTACCTCATGAAACCATAATCCTAGGGGATTTTAACACTGACTGGTACTGTTGTAGCGGAACTCACCCTACCACCCATATTAACCTATTTGTTTTTTCTCAAACCATTACCTCCCCTACAAGAATAAACAAGCCCAATAAGAAAGAAAGCACCTTAAATTGGATTCTTATACATAATCATCCCCAGACTTATGAAGCTGGTACCCTCCCTGATGATGTGAGTGACCACTCTCTCACCTACATCATCAAGCATAAGACCAATCCACACATTCCAACCTTATGTAGGACAATTAGAACAAAGAAAAACTTTAACCCCAATCTCTTCCAAAGTGAACTTAGAGCATGTAACTGGTCACCCTTAAAATACCTCCCACTGGAGGAAGCTGTTAAATATTTAAATTCTAACTTCCTAACCATATTAGACCACCATGCTCCAACCCATTCTATCAGAATTAGAACCAAATCTGCCCCATGGCTTTCAAAAGAAACCAAGCAAAAAATCCATCTTAGAAGTAAATACTGGAACAAATGGCGTATGACCAAAAACCCAGTAGACCAACAAAACTTCAGACAGCTGAGAAATGACACTAAAAAAGCTGTACTCTCTGACAAAAGAAACTACTACCTACAATTCCAGCAGACTCACCATAATAACCCACAAAAGTTCTGGGCAAGTATTAACCAACTACTACACCCAGGACAATCTGTCACACCAAACCCATAAGGCACAGACACTGAAAATCCCAAGCTCACAGCCAATGCCTTTAATACCTTCTTCACTGAATCCATTCAAACACTTGCCAGTCAGTTATCACTTAATATATTTCTTAAATCTAACTCTGACTCTACCCACCCCCCTCCATTTCACCTCCAACCAGTCCCAAGAACTTATATTCTTACCCTTATCCAAAAACTAAAGCCATCCTCTCTTTCAGCGGACCAACTACCCACTGAATATGTACAAAAGGCAGTCAAAACCATCGCCTATCCCATTTCCATCCTGATCAATAGAACCATCATTAAAGAACATATCCCTAGTATCTGGAAAATCTCCCATATTATCCGACGACATAAAGGGGGAAGCTCTACAGAATTTTCCAACTACCGTCCCATCGCCCTATTATCTCCTTTGGCTAAGATCATGGAAAAATGTATCCACAGGCAAATGCTTGACCACCTAATAAAAAATAATTTACTCTCCAGCTGTCAACATGATTTCAGACCTTCCCACAGCACTACTACTGCCCTCCTTTCCTTTACTGACTGGATTAACAAAAAGCATAACCACAATATGCTTTCCTCTGCATTGTTTATTGATCTGTCCAATGCATTTGATATGGTAAACCACCAGATACTTATAAATATCTTTAAATCCCTGTCACTAGATGAACTTGCTATAAAATGGTTCATGTCCTACTTAGGCAACAGGCTGTGCTTTGGCACAATATTCTGTCTACTACCCACCTGCCTGTTAACCTTGGTGTCCTCAAGAGTCCATATTAGGACCCTTACTTTTTTCGATGTTTATCAATGACCTTCACCTAGCAATTCCCCAAGCTACATGCATCCAATATGCAGACAATTCTACCCTCATATGGTCATCCACATCCAAATCTGAACTTTACTCCCTTACCCAAAAGGTGTTCAACACAGTTGAACAATGGTTTACACAGCGCTGCCTCCTACTGAACCCTAAAAAAACAAACTTCTCCTTTTTACTCCTACTCGTAGGTCCTCTCCTATTGATTTTACAGTTATATCCATTAATGGTACCCTCATATCTGCTGAACCAACAACCAAACTACTAGGTATCACCATAGACAACGACCTCAACTTTGACACCCAAATCAATGTAGGTAGGTAGGTCTTTTGGCTTTTCCCAGTTAGGGCTCGCCACAGCGGAACTCCGGTCCGCTAATTATTGGCAGTTGATTTTTACGTGCTGGCTTGCCGGGCCTAATGCACAACCTTCAACAAAGGAACGCCCATTCATGCATGTCGACATACATTAACAGAAAACTAGGCTCTCTCTATAGGATCAAGCCCTTCCTTTCTTCTACAACTAGAATAACTATTGCTCACACTCATCTAATCTCTACACTCTACGTCTCACCCATATATACAAATCGATCTAAAAACAGCCTCAATAAGTTGGAACATTCTTACAACAACATAGCCAGATTTGCTACAGGAAACCCATTCAGAACCCACCCCTGCCATAATCTAAAGCAGCTAGGATGGCTTGAACTTCAAAATCAGCTTAAATTCCACCAACTGACCATTGCCCATAAAACCCTCTACCAACCTGCCAATACTCCTATACTGTCTAATCTCATCATTCCCTATACCAATCTGAAGATCCTACGGTCATCTCACAAACTTCTTGTAGATATTTCTAAATCAAACAACAAGGCTGGGGACTTGCTCTTCTCTAATACTGTTAGAAAATACTGGAACCTACTTCCTAGTGAACTTTTCTCACTACCCTCTATATCACTTTTCAAAAGAAAACTATAAATCTTCCTTAAAACACACTGGTTGTGCCCCTGTACTAAGCCTGACTAAGAAACTAGCTCTCCTAATCTCGCTTCTGCCTATCATCTTCTTCTCATTAATCAAAATCTACTTTCCTTAATTTACAACATAACCTTGTTCTACTATATACTTTTAATTGCATCCTCTGGAAGCATTATTATAACAACCTCTTATTACTAACACATTTATATTTATATTTACTTAATTATGCTATAACCTGCATTATTCTTACATTATGTATTAACCTGTTTATTGTATTGTATTGTACCTGCAATTCTTTTGCACGATGTTATGAATGTCTGCCCTCTTTAATTATCTCTATACTGTAACACACTTTGTACATATGAACTTTTGTATATTCGATTTTGTTTTGAATATGAGATGTTATGTTTTTGTTCCATGAAGCTTATCTCCCCGGACCTCTACTGAAAATGGACATGTATCCAGTTAGACTAGCCCAGTCAACAATTGTAAAATAAATAATAAAATAAATAAATAAATAATAACAGGAGATTTTAACTGTGATTTAAGAGGCAAAAAGAAAGGAAGGGATATAAGAAAAAAATGTTGAAGTTATGAAATTTGGCAAATTTGTTACATGGAACAGGAAGTTCTGGATAAATATAAGAGGTGTTCTTAAATCAGATATTGATTATTTTATAATATATGAGAATAAGGATAGTAGAAGGGGAAGCAGTTGTAACAGGATTTACAGACCATTTAGCAGCATGGATGGAAATAAATGAAAATAAAGAACATATAAAGACAGGAAAAGGAATCAACAGAATAAATGAGAAAGAATGGAATAAAAAGGGAAATGAACAAACATCATAAAATTATGGAGGGATCTTTCTACTACTATGAAACCTTTTTATGTTAATTGGTCAGAATGGTGAATTACATTTAAAATAAATATAAGAAAAGTTGTTTTTTAAATGGTAGAGGGAAATCAGAAGGATACGTAAATATATAGAAATGCTTTCAAAATTCTAGAAAAGAATGAGAGAGTATTATGATAAAGAAAAAGTTATACAAAAGAAATTGTTAAACTATTAAGAATTTGTTATATGAATAGATATTTATTGCAAGGAAAAAAGGAAGTGGCGGCATACTTGAGTAAAATTGTGAAAGAAGATAGTAGTGTAATGATAGCAATAAAAAATAAGAAAGGAACGATAGTAAGAAATCAAACACAGAGTATGGAAACTATAGTTCATTATTTGGAAGAATTGTTTAAAGAAAAAAGAATGTAATAAAATATGGAAAGTAAAAAAAAAATCAGATCAAGTAAATAAAGAATTTGAGAAAGAGATTAGATAAAGTCCTAAGACAAGTATATATAGATTCAGTAGCAGGTCCAGATGGAACAGGATATGAAATGTATTTAATGGAATGGCAAAAGGAATATTTATAGCATGTTTAAATGAATGGTTAAATTAATGTTTTTGTTGTAAGGAATCATGGAGTAGAATATTAAAATTTATTTGGAAAAAGGGATAAAAAGATGATATAAAGAACTGGAGACCAATAGTATTAAATAATACAGATTATATACTTTATGAAGACAATTCAACAAAGACTGAAAAATAAGATGGACAGTATAATGGAAGAAAATGTATATGGTATGAAAGGGATGTTAGAAATTGGTATTGAAAGCAAGAGAAATTGTGAATGATACCTTAAATAGAAAACATGATGTAAAGTACTTATCAAGTACGTATTTGATTCCAAGAATATATGAAAAATAATTATTAGAAATTATTCTTACCTTCATATGAGGATCTAGATTAAATCCTTTCAAGAGAGGAGTATTATATATGAACAAAGATGGAGGATTGGAACTATTAAATCCAGTAGTATTTGCAGCTTCATTTAATTTGTGTAAAGTGTTAAGATAGATAAATACAAAAATAAGAGAGAGAAACTAGTAGTAAGACTGTTTGCATAAATATGAACATTTTTGGAAAACAATAAAAATAAATAAGAAAATAATGTATTAATGAAGAAATAGAAAATTATGAAGAAAAAATAAACATTTGAAAGATAAAGACTTGATCAAATAGAAGAAGATTGAAAACATAGTATAGGAATATAATAGTACAATATTATTGTACTAACCTGTGGGAAGATTTATCTGAAGGAAAGATTATGGATATAAAAAAAGAAATAAGTGGTGTAGTAAATTAGAATGTCAGGAATTTCTGTGGAGACTGAGAATAAAGAAATTACCAGTAAAGGCAAATTTGCTTTCTGAAAAGAAAAGCGAGAGCATACATTTGTATTGTGGTGAAGAAGAAACTACAGAAATTGTTTTTTAAATGTAAATAGTACATACATTATGGGGAGAATTATGTGAAGAATTGTTTTTTGGAAAATTAAAAATAGCAATAGAAATATGGATGTGATTGAATATAGATATTATAAGAACAGAAACAAAGAAAATAAAATAAGAATGGGCAAAGTTTTTTATGTAACATGGGTAATCTGGAATGAGAGATTAAATTAAATTATATTCAATGGAAAATAGATATCAGTGATATTAAGAGAAATCTGATGGTGGTTATGGAAAAAGCAGTGGGGGTCTAGTTCAAGGAAAAGTGTATTAAGATGAAAAATTGAATATATAAGGAAGAAATTAATTAAATGTTTGAGTAAAAGTTTGTAAATCTGTAAATATGTATACAACTGTGTAAAAATGTAAATAATTTGTGATTTAAATAGCATGTCGGACACCTACTATTTTTCATAGGTGCCATGGGATCTTTTACAGCCACCTGAGTGACCACAAACTCAAGCAGATGAGATCTCAGTTTAACATGTCATCCAGAGGATGACATCTTGTATCACACTTTAACATCTTGTACATTGTACTATAATTGTGAAGTTGTAAAAACCCATTCCTAGAGTTGCAAATCTGCAGTTTGTAGTATGAAAAGTGCAACCTGTGACAAGTTCACAAAAAAAAACTGAGGCATGTTCACACCATTTAGTACCCTTGTTCAATATGTATAAACAAAGCTGTGTCTCTTAACCTCCCATAATACTCTTAGACTCTATCCCATTTGCAATGTTTAGCCACTGCCATATGTTGCATGAAGTATTAACCTTGCCCCAGTAGCTCTTAAGTCCTTCCGCACTTATGTAGTTCTAAAAAAAGAAAAAGAGGTAGTGACTGGCATGTCCCTTATTGAAACCTGCATTAACAATCAGGGACAGGATTTGCAGTGGGAATGTGGACATTTCCTTATGGTTGTCAATGTAAGTCTGCATGTAATACCAGTCTCTTAAGCCTTTCTTGTAGTTACTAACATTTTGTTTTGTCCCCTTCATTGCCAGATGGAAGTGACAAGCGAGCTACTGTCCGAAGGTGAAGGACTAGTCACAGATGCTGAATTTGAAGGGGATGGAGACTATGAAGAAGATATTTATGCAAAATGGTGGCAGGAGCCAAAATCTAAAGGAGATGAAGGGGAAGATTAATTTATTGTTAGAAGTCAAAGTGGTACCTCAGTGCCCAAGATACAACACTTTCTGGTGTGGAACTGTGAAACAAAGAGCAGATAATTTGTTTTGCAAAGCAAGTGACTGTAGAGGAAACAGCCC
The DNA here is from genome assembly GCF_019279795.1 of Protopterus annectens. Classification (NCBI taxonomy): domain Eukaryota; kingdom Metazoa; phylum Chordata; order Ceratodontiformes; family Protopteridae; genus Protopterus; species Protopterus annectens. The sequence goes on from NC_056747.1 coordinate 976,855,923, forward strand.
TTGGCAGAGTCTATGAAATAGTAGATGAAGCATCAGGTCTGCTCTAGCCATAAGAATCAATAATGAAAGTATTTATATATATTTGTTATTTTTATTTTTTACAATGACTTATCTAAAGAGTCCTGGTATTGTCAGCAATGTAAGTGTCAAAGCACTCCCTGTTAACTTACTGAAAGAAGATTGCCATAATTTTTGGCATGAGGAATTAGAATCATCTTTGTATGATGTACCTTTGGGCTTCCATTATCATTTGAGAAGTCAGAATAACCAGGGGGCAGCATTGCGCATTATAGTAGCCAAGGCTTCTACCATTGGTTTCTGTTGCAAAAAATAAATAAATAATCCTGTAGTATCTGCCATCTGGCATAACATCTGGGGAGACTTATGGTGGTTCTCACCCGTAGTGCTCAGCATGGTAGAGATCTGACTAACTCATCAAACAGAAGTCAGTATTTTTAAAGTGATTTTCATTGTACTAATTGAGAATTGCTAATCTGTCAGCTGAATCACAAGCCAAAGAGGGTCAGATTATTTTATATAATGTCAAATGTGGGTATCAGCTATTGTGTCACTTTGGAGTAGATCACCTTTCCCTTACAAACCAGTTATGCATCTTTATCCCTGTAGTTTGTGGTATGGTTATAGCTCAGACTTAACACATGTTGCCTGTTCAAAGATAGGTTGTAGATTGATTATTGTTCAAGTAAAGTATACTCGAAAGTTCAAGATTGTACATTTTGGGCAGATAAAGTGTAATTTGACATTTCAGAGTTTTACATTATTATTTAAGTAAGGTGTAATTTAAAGGTTTATTACTGTGAAGGAGAAAATATTCCTCATGTCTTTTACCAGTAACCATGTAACACTAAGAATCACTTCAGGTATTGAGTTTTCATTAACCTTATAAACACCTGCTCACTATATTCTCATTTTGTTGTGGTTTATCCCTTGTTCACTGAAGAACCTTCACTCTGCTCAATCTGACCTATCATAAGCTACGCCAACCCAGTTCATTGCCATTCCCTCTGTCCACCTGCCCTATAACCCTGCCATCCCACTGTTCTGGCTGGCTGAAAGATAAACCCAAGTATAGCACTCAAGGGCAAAGCTACCACTGGGAGTAAAGTCTTGCACTAACTGAGATGCTATGTAAATGGATGTGGGTATGATCAGGGTGGGATGTACATTGAATCTGCTAGGTCAGCAGGTGTGACCGGGACAGTGAGGGCACCTCTTCATTTTTCTCCTTCAGCTTGCTCTGTTACATACCCACTCCTGTGGTAGTGAAGATGAACCTCCCAGTTTGCACAAGGGGTTGCTAACTACACTAGCTGTACACCCCACTAGACAGAGCAGTTTTCACCTAAGTTTCTTTCAAAATCGTGGTCACTGGCATATCAAGATAAAATACAGTTGCTACACTGATTAGCAGATGTGTCTAATTGTATCTAAATAATGCAGATAATGGCAGCCTTGTGTTCTGTCTCTAAAAGAAGGCAACTGAATAAAGTTTGGAAGTTGTTGTCATTGAGTTTATACAAGTGTAATTTATAATAAAAAAATGGTAGCCTGCCTATAAATGTGTATCTTTAATGTGTACTGTCTTTTCAAAACTGGTGGGACAAATTTCCTTTTAGTAATGTGAAGCTATAGCAGCCTTCTGACATGTGAATCTTTGGAAAATGCTAAAACCTCTCTGTAATTTTTACTTAGTCCCAGTTAATGTTTGAAAAACTTTTAGTGATAACAGAACACCACTGTTGCCTTAGTGATGATGTGTGATTAAAATAACCCCTTTTGGAGTTTTGTCTTTCTTCATTGCTAGTTAGAGTATGTTTATTCATTTACTTTGTTCATGTCTTGGGCATTGAATATAAACTTTAATACAGCGGTATAGATGAAGGCTGTTTAGAGTGCTAGTGTTACAGAAGGCCGTTTTCAAACTACAACTCCACTCCCGTTGGAATTTCCCTTCCTCTAGCTCCATCTTATTTCCAAGGAGCCTGTGTTCTATGGAGGTGATCAGGAATTAGACATGGCATATACTGTAATTAAATTTCATGTAAGGGGACAATGCAACACCCTAACCTCCATGAACTTATATTGTGGAGGTAGTTTGCTGTTTACCAGTAGCAGTATTTGCTGTTTTAGTTGGGCACTGCTTCTGTTTCAGCAGTCTTTGTTGTACAGTTTATAGTCCACTGTAATGTATCAATATACTGAATTTTATGAGTTTGTGATTCACTTGCTATGTAGCATTATTCTTAGCTCTCTCATAATACATCTGTTTGTATGTGAATCAAGTTAGCTAAGGACTTTTTCAAAGGCAGAAAGTAATATCTGGAACACATCTTAAAACACTGTATGATACTGCAGAAGCAATTTTATCAATAGAAAGTGGAACACCAACTCCAGTTCTGTAGTTGTATTACTGCCCCTTCATGATAAGCATGTTTTCTAATGTTTTAAACTAAATTTTGAGTTTGTTAAGGTCACTAATTTTTCACAGTTAGCTGCTCTCAGTTCCCCAACTATTTCTTTCTCTTGTTCAGTCTTTTAAACATCCCTGTTGAACAATGATGTTCTTCGTGTTTCACTATTGCAGTCATTACATTTGGTTAATCTGCTGGCAGGTTGCCCTCCGTCGGCCTGATTAACAAAGTCTTGGGTCCTGCATCAGTTGCTGTCCCTTCTTCCATGATGTTAGGTCGTCAGGGATATAAAACATGCAACCGACGCCGTTACATCAGTCTTTCTTGCTGCGCGGTGCCTGAAGCAGAAGCAGTTCACAAGTGCCTGTCGGCTGACTCCTGAAATTTTAATTTTCGAGTTTCAGAACCGAAGTATTCAACTAAAAGCTAAGTACCCCGTTGGGGAAACTTTTTCTTGCTCCTTACCGATGTCACTAAAAGTTAATAATTGCATTACTTGTGGGAAGCAAATACTACCTCATAAGGATTTTCATTTGTACTGTATTCCTTGCCTAGGCCCTGACCACGCCGTACCTTGCTGTCGGTTTTGTGCTTTATTTAATCAGTGCACTATCCATCGTCGGTACATTTTTGCATATAAATATTTCGGTTCTCGGTTTAATTATCCAGAAATGATGTCGGTTAGCCATCCGACTACCGGAATATCGGAAAAATGCAAAGAAAAAGACAGAGACAGGCCATTGAGGTCCAAAACTGCCGATGACGCTTCTCCTAAGCTAGTCGCCAGTTTGCCGGTACTCAGTGAGGCACTTTTGCAGCCCCTGATACCTGCTACTTCTGATTCGCAGGCCTCTATTGAGACCCATTCAGTGTCTGGTATGCCGCGAGATGCTTCACATATGGAACCCGTGGATGTCTCTACCTTGGATGGGTCCAGAGCCACTGAGCAGGCACCGGCTTCTGAGGGTGTATTCAGACCTAATGACTTGCATATTAAACCGACTTCAACTTCAATACTAAGGCCTAAATCTCAATCTCTGTCTAAAAAACTGACGCCCAGGCCACATGTTCAGGCCCCTATGCCTAAAAAACAGATGATCAAAATGGCTGAAGATTTAATTACCCCCCCCCCCCCAAGAGGCCTAGGATTGAACTTGACTATGAATCTTCTAATGATCTGGATTTGTCCATACCTACTTACGAGGACTCTGATGCAGAGGATTCCATTCCCTCTGCTTCTCCATCTGAGGATTTCTCTTCTGGGGAAACTCTACATACCTTAAGGGAGCATTTCCACTGGGAAAGTCAGGATTTCTCTGAATCCAAAAAGAGGCTTAGGGATTTCCTCCTTCTTCCTCAGCATAGGCCTTTGGCTATACCTCCTGTACTAGACATTGTTGATGATGTGTTTTCGGAATCCAGTATGGCCTCTGATTCCTTACCTCCAGCCCCTAGCAATCCAGACAGGTACTACAGGGTTCCTGAGTCCCACAAATTATTTTTCAAAAATCCTGTTGCGGACCCTGAAACCATTTCTCAGGGCCCCAAGGGCATTAAGGCTTCTACTGTTAAAAATCCTACCCCTTCTGATAGAGACTCCAGGGCGCTGGATAGATGGGGTAAAAAGGTTTATACTTCTGCAACTTTAGCAATCAGAGCTTTAAACTGTCAATTCCATATGCTAAAATATCAACAGCATATCATGGGACTGCTTAAACAGAAAATGATATTGATTTCTGACAGACCTCCCAACCGTCCCGAATTACTCGGTTTTTACCGAGTTTTGGGGTCCAATTGAAGGGGTGCCACGATTCCCGAGTGGCACCCCTTCATTTCCGATTTTTTTCATTTATTTTTTAAAATTTTCACGCTGTCGGCGCTGACGTCATCACGTGCGCGATGACGTCAGCGCCGTCAGGCTACCAGCCAGTCGGAATTGAGCTCAAGGAGCTCGCATCTTCATTTCTGGCTGTCGGTTGGAAAGGAATTAACCGCGAAGTTCAAGCAACGTCGTGGATGGCAGCAACATCAGGCCAGGATGGAAGCTAACTGAAGCAAATGTGGACAACATGGATAGCGGTGCACGTGCAACTCAAGTCAATATGTTTTTAAGCTTAACGAATGGCATCGCAGTTTTCAACGAATGGCATACAGCCTGGCAATGCAGCTTCACTGTGTAAGTTTTATTTTACTTAATGGCAGCATTCAGGGGGTGTGTGAGTAGCCTATGTTATTTACTTAACGGCACAGCCCCAGCACAGCTTCACTGTTATTTTTATTTTATTGGTAGGGCTGCTAGGGCAGCTTCTATTTTTCTGAAAGAGCAGCTGTGTGTGTAAGTCAGTATATTTTAAACTTAATGGCATCGCAGCTTCACCATGTAACTTACTTTTAGTGGTATAACTTCACTGTTAGCTTTATTTTATTGGCAGCTTTTATTTTACTTAATGGCAGCTGTGTGTCTGAAAGCGGTGTGTATTATTTACATAACGACTTTACGAATGGCATGCAGGCCTAGCAGCTTCACTGTGTAACTTTTATTGTACTTGACTGCAGCTTTTTTTTGTGGGGGGTGAGTTTTCAGACTGTTATTTACTCAATGGCACGAACCCAGCACAGGTTCACTGTTTCTTCTTTTATTTTATTGGAAGGTTTTATTTATCTTAACAGCAGCTATGTGTATGACAGTGAGGTTTTATAGTGTTATTTATTTACATAATGGCACCTTACAATGAATGGCATGCATTGCAGACCTAGCAGCTTCACTGTGTAACTTTTATTTCACTTAATGGCAGCTTTCAACAAACGGCATGCAGGCATCACAGCTTCAATGTGTAATGTTTATTTTACTTAACAGCAGCATTCATGGGGGGTGTGGGCTTTCAGCCTGTGTTATTTACTTAACGGCACAGCACAGCTTCACTGTTACTTTTATTTTACTGGCAGGGTAGCTTTTATTTTACTTAGAACAGCAGCTGTATGTGTAAGTCAGTATATTTTTACACTTAATGGCATTGCAGCTTCACTGTTGCTTCTATGTTAAATTGTGTGTGTGTAAGTCTGTATATTTTGTTTACTTAATGGCAGAACAGCTTTGCTGTGTTTGAAGTGGCATGTTAGAAGTTGGAGCATGGATCAGAAGGGGGAAAACAATTCTTACTTCAATGCCATTTAAAGACATTATTATAAAAGTACTCTTTACAGAAGCATTTGGAAATTTGATATCTAATAAAACATTTTAAATATATGGCTACTTTATTGAAACATTGCAGCTTTTCCCCAGTATGAGCAAGTTAATGAAGAGAGAGAGACAGAGAGATAGTTGTCTTGGTCTTGTATCCAGGTTGCTCAGACTTTCATGCTGGTTGTGATAAGTAATTAAACAGCTGAAGTTTCCTCAGCCTTTATTTTTTCCATGCACATCAATGTTTTCCTAGCATATAACGTTTCTACATATCCAATGCATATAAGTTTAAAAAATGTATATTAAGGAAGTACTTATTTTAATTGGCATAAATACGAATACTCTTCTTGTTTATAGCATGAGGATATTTAAAAATTGTATTCCACCAAGTTCAGTACTCTCATGTGTATAGTTTAGTGGTTTAGAAACAACTGCAATTATGACCAAATCAGTGTGCAACTATAAACACTTGCACCCCCCCCCCCCACCAAAAAAAAAAGTTTGTTGTCTGGAATATGTGCCCTGGATACTCAAAAATGTGTGTGTGTGGAAGTAGACTTTTTATGATGGAAATGTTCTGAATTGGGCAGTTTTTTAATACTGGTTCATGCATTTTGTTTCATTGCCTACTGAAAAAATGTTCAAATTTAAAATGTGCTCTAACAAGTGTGCTGTATTATACAAGGAATATAATTTACTAAAGCCATGTATGTTTTGTGTGCAAGGGGCCAGTGATTTGAAAACAACCCAAAAGGTAATCTTTATCCACCACTGGCCAGATGTATTTTCTTTGGATGTGGTGCATGTTTCAATGCTATTTTAATGAATGTGAGTTTCAAGGGTAGAGAAGTTTTAATGCCAAATCTATTTTCATTGTGAGACAGTTTAACAGGTGTCTATTGGTGTTTGTCCATTGTGCTGTAAAGTGTAAAAATTAAAACCCAAATAATCAATCATTGTAGAAGTAAAGCAGTATGCACACTAGTGTTTATGGTAAATGGGGCAAAATAGCCAGGTAAAGGGACATTGGGAATGGCTGCAGGGTGACTCTGGTGCCATATTTTGTTTGCCTGTTCTTCAATTTGCACGAAAGTTGGTATCCCACAATTCCACTGGAGTGGGCGGGGTTACATAATTATGTATGCAAATTTTATGTTAAACAGCGTACCGATTTGTACCTATTTTTCATGGGCCTTGTCCAGATTTTTGATGTTTCAAGGTTGAGAGGTATGATTTCTGACTGTGTGGATAATAAAGATTTACAGGATTTATTGCATTCAGCTGAACAAGTTGGCAAACATACTTTTCAATGTGGTTTTGATTCTTTAGATGCCTCTTGCAGGCATGCTGTTACTGGGTCTGTGCTTAGAAGGCATGCTTGGCTTAAGGAGCAATCTCTGCCTGACCATGTTAAAGCAAAACTTTTGGATGCTCCTTTACAGCAGGACCACCTGTTTGGCAATAAGGCTGAAGAAGTTCTAAAAAAGATGGAAGATAAAGCTAAATCTATGCAAACTGCGAAAGATTTCTTACAAGTACAACCTCCTAGATTTAGTAGGCACTGGCCTACTAAGAACTGGTCCTTTCCAGCTCCTTCCAGAGCCACTCCAGCCAAACCCAGACATTCCAAAAGCACCAAGTTTCAGTCCCAAGGGACTTTCAGAACTAAACAATGGGATGCTTCCACTTCCAAATATGGAAACAACAAGGCACCTCCCTATGGTAAACAGTCTCAATGACTTCCCTTTACAATTACCAAGCACTTACCTCTTAGCCACCCCTTTGGGGGGAAAACTGGCTCTTCATTCCAGAAACTGGCAACTTATAACCCAGGACAAATGGGTGTTAAATATAGTGTGAAAATGTCAAGTAGTATCCAAAAACACAGTAGTCACGAACAAACAGCTTTAATGAAGCTTTCGGGTCTACACCCTTCATCAGCACATAAAATCAACTTATACAAACCACATTTAAATAGAGGAACATTTGAAAATCTCATGAACAAGCCAGCCATTCAGATAAAGACCCAAATTAATTATGCAAATTATTTAAAAGCACATCATACATAAATTTCTTAAATACTCTATTGTACTTATAAAATACATATATAAAAATATATACATATACTTAAATCATCCATATTAAAATAAAATATAAGGAACATTAGAAAAATGATAAGACAAAACAATTCTCATAAATTCTCCCTTTGTCGCTTAACTAACACTGGTTTTATACTTACTGACCCATTTAGGCCCGGAGGTTTATCAGCCTGTAGACGTACTATCCATTCATATTCCTTCAATAACAGAATATTATCTAGATCACCACCCCTAATGCCCATTTGTACCGTACAGATGCACCTAAATTTAAATGCATGTGTTCGAAATTCATGTAAATGTCTGAATAATGCGTTTGTCTCAACCTTCCTTTTAATCTCAGACCTATGCTCTGTTATTCTATCTTTAAGCTTCCTAGATGTTTTCCCCACATAAAAAACATTACATAAAGTGCAGTTAGCAAGATGAACTAGCTTAGTGGTATTACAATCTGCTCGAGAAACAAATTTAAACCATTCACCTGTTATAGGGTGCTGGAAGCTACTACTACTATCATTGATATCAGAACAACAGACACAATTGTAACACTTAAAGGTCCCCATACTAGCTCGTATAGGGACGGATTCATTCAAAAAATCCTTATAACATAAAATTTGTTTAAACGTTTGACCATTGGATAATTTTGATGTCTCAACCAGACTTAAAAGATTTACTAGGTCCAGTTCCAAGATTTGCTTTTAGAAATGGTCAAACGTTTAAACAAATTTTATGTTATAAGGATTTTTTGATGTTCGAGTGTATTCACTATTGCAGTCCAGGTTACCCACCCACCATCCCCCTTATCTTTGCTGCACCTTATCTGTACTTCTCTATTCTATACAACCTATGTGGTGTATTTGCTTGTAGATGAAGGAAACGTGTTACTTAGTGCATGCATGCTTTATTAACATATTTTTAGCCTACCCTTTTGGGGGCACCTGACATCTGGGGCAAGACAAACTGAAGAAAATGGCGTCGGCTGCATCTTTTATACCCCTGGCACACTGATGCCAGGGAGGAGGTGACAGCAACCGACTCCGGACCTAGACTTTGAAATTCAGGCTGACTGTGGGTAGCCTGCCAGCAGGATAACCCAACTGTAATGACTGCAACAGTGAATACACTCGAACATCTACATTTATGGTAGGTACACAACTGTACTTTCTCTCTTTTCTATGTATCAGGGCTATTCAACCTGTCCCAGCAGAAGAAAGGGGACAAGGTTTTTATTCAAGACTTTTCCTGGTACCCAGAAAAGACAGCTCCTGGCATCCTATCCTGGACCTCTCTATTCTAAACACCTTTTTAGTAATCCCAAAATTCAAAATGCTAACACTTCAACAGCTGCTTTCTATGGTAGACAAAGATGCCTGGTTGGCAACCTTAGACTTAAAGGAAGCTTACCTGCACATTCCAATAAGGGAATCTTGCAGGAAATACCTATGCTTCAGGGAAGGCTTCATGCACTATCAGTTCTCTACACTTTCCTTTGGCTTATCTACTGCGCCCAGGGTATTCACAAAGTGTCTAGCTCCAGCCATTGCATTTTGCAGGCAGAGAAATATTCAGATATACCCATACTTGGATGATTGTCTGATTCAGGCAGAAAGTCAGGACTTGCTATTAAGACATCTGGCATTCGTAAAGAAACTTCTAACCTCACTGGGGTACACTATAAACAAAAATAAATCTCATCTAGTACTCTGCCAACAGATTGCATTCCTGGGAGCCTAGCTCCAGCCATTGCATTTTGCAGGCAGAGAAATATTCAGATATACCCATACTTGGATGATTGTCTGATTCAGGCAGAAAGTCAGGACTTGCTATTAAGACATCTGGCATTCGTAAAGAAACTTCTAACCTCACTGGGGTACACTATAAACAAAAATAAATCTCATCTAGTACTCTGCCAACAGATTGCATTCCTGGGAGCAAGCTTGAGCACAACTTCCCAGCTGGCTTTCCTCACTCCAGAGAAGTAAGTTTATTTGGCAATCTACTTCAAACTACTGGCCACAAAGACCCAGCTATCTGCAAGGAAAATTCTGCAAGCCCTGGGGTTCATGGCCTCTTGCATTCTACTAATTCCATATGCAAGACTGCATATGAGGAAACTACAATGGTATCTAAAAAGCCTATGGTGACAACATTCTCAGGACCTGGAATCAATGATTCCTATCATTCCTTGTATAAAGACAGAGTTCCTTTGGTGGGCAGAGACCTGCTACCACAACAAGGGGCTCCCTTTCACTCTACCCCCTGCCACACAAACCCTAACAACAGATGCATCAGACTGTGCATGGGGAGCTCACTTGGCAGGGCAGTGCATTCAGGGCAAATGGAACCCGAGACAGATGCACCTGCATATCAACCAAAAAGAAAGGTTAGCTGAATTCCCTGACAGCCTTCAAAGACTACATTCTTCCAGGACAATTATTGGTAATGACAGACAACACCACAGTTATGCAGTACATAAACAAGCAAGGGGGAACCCACTTGTACCCTCTTTGCATACCAGCCATGGCTCTGTGGAACACAGCCTTGAACTACCAAGTGCACCTATAGGCTCAATTCCTGCCAGGCAAGCTAAATTCTCTGGCAGACGACCTAAGCAGAAATGTCATGGACCCACACTAATGGAAACTGGAACCAAAGATATTCAAACTCGAGGAACAAATGGGGACTCCAGAGATAGACCTGTCTGCCTCCCCTCAGAACTACCAATTGGACAAATTCTGCACAAGGACCTCCCACAGTCAAGCTTGGAAAGTGGATGCCCTGTCCTTTACCTGGGAAAGCCTCTCAATTTATGCCTTTCCCCCTCTGCCTAGCTTCTCAAAGTTTCTGCTAAAGATCAAACAGGACAAGCCAAGGACAATACTGATTGCACCAGACTGGCCACACCAGCACTGGTACCCCCTCTTGCGCAATATGACACTGCTGGAATCATTGCACCTGCCTCAGACCCCTTCCTTGCTGTCTCAGCAGGTGGGCCCGATTCTGCACCCTCAGCTTCAAACCCTGAACCTTGTAGCCTGGCTAATTCCTTGAGCTCACCAATAGCATCCCTCAGTAAGCAGGTGCTAGATGTCATTCTGGAGGCAAGGAGGCCTATTGCTAGAAAATATTATGCTGAAAAGTGGAAGAGATACTGTTCCTAGAGCCAGACTCAGGGGATGGGCACAACGGTGCCCAGCCTACCTCATATACTTCATTACTTAACAGAAATGCTCCACAAGGGCCTATCTTTCTCATCAATTAAAATTCATGCCTCTGCCATTTCAGCACATTATAATACTGAACCACCCCTCTTCTCTCACCCCCTGCTAAAGCAATTCCTCAGAGGGGCCAAGAATTTAAGACCCCCCCCCCCAGGAGAGCCCCTACTCCAGCCTGGGACCTTAACTTTGTATTGGAAAAGCTCACTCTCCCGCCTTTTGAGCCATCTGCAACTACAGAGTTGAAATTCCTTTCTTGGAAAACAGGCTTCCTTCTAGCCATCACTTCAGCAAGAAGAGTGTCTGAATTACAGGCCCTCATGGCAGTGGAGTCCTTCATTATCTTCCATGCAGACAGGGTTTCCCTCAGGACCAATCCTTCCTTTATGCCCAAGGTGGTGTCTAGTGTGGCCCTAAATCAGTCCATTCATTTGCCTACCTTTTTCCCGAATCCACAAAACAAAGGAAAATGAATAATGCACTCTTTGGACGTGCACAGACAACTTAGATTCTATTTGGACAGGACTAAGCCTCTCAGAAAATCTGAACAGCTGCTAGTTGGCTTTGCTGCAGGGGCAGAGGGGAAGGCCATTTCAAAGCAAACCATTTCTAAATGGATAGCCCATTGCATTTATTTCTGCCATAAGCACCATGGAAAACCTACCCCACAGGGGATAAGATCACATTCCACCAGGGCTGCATCTACCTCTACAGCCTTTCTCAGAGGAGTCCCTACCAGGGACATCCTAGAAGCTGCTACCTGGAGCTCTGTACATACCTTCACCAAGCTTTACCACATGCCTACTTTTTCTAAATCCAGGGCTGGTTTTGCCACTGCAGTCTTGCAGGGCTTAATAGCTGGTCCTAATGCTCTCTAACTTCCTCCTCCCTTCCTTAGCTTTGGGAATCAACCCAAATATGATGACTGCAACAGTGAAACATGAAGAACATAGTACAGTTGTGTACACTTACCATAAATAGGTTCATAGGCTCATAGGTAGGTACTAGGCTATCTGCCCAAGGGCATTTATAAGCCTAGCCAGAGTGTGTCGGCTTTCGCCGCCCCATTGATTAATTAACTGAGCCTCTGTCAAGCAGAGCCAATGAAGTGATCCCAGGGGTGTACTTTCTGTTACCCATCCACTCATCAAGGCTTCTCTTGAAAAGTGTTAGTGAGGGGCTCTGCCTAATGTAGTTAGGAATTTTGTTCCAAAGCATGGGGAGTCTCTGTGACAGGAATCTATCCCTCCAGTATGTTCTATTTATTGTTGTGGCGAGGTTTGGCTCACTAGAACGCGTGGCTCGCAGTGACTTGGATTTCTTTAGGTGGAGCATGTCCATCAATTCTGAGTTGGACATGGCTTTGTAAGTCAGGCAGAGATCACCTCTGAGTAAGAGATATGCCACTGAGTACAGCCGGAGTTTTTTTCAGTCGGGCTGCACAGGACATATGTTTGAGGCCAGTAATCCTCTTGGTGAGGTGCTTTTGTGGTCTTTCAAGCTGTTGGAAGTGTCTTGTGAGGTACATCCCAAATGGGGCATTGTACTCTATGATGGGTCTTATGAGTGACGAGTAGAGGGGCACTATAACCTCTTTATTTCTAGATGCGAACCCCTTAGTAATTAGATGGGCCACATAGAAGGATTTCCTAACTACTTTGACAATATGATTGTCAAAGGAGAGATTACTATCTACCTGGGTCCCCAGATCTCTTATTACCTCTTCTGTATTAAGGGGGCTGCTGCCTATGTGGTAATTCGTGGGTGTTTTGTTTTTCCCAAACGGGATGACTATGCATTTTTTGGCATGTAGCTTGAGGCCATGACTTTGACACCAGGTGTCTGTCTCAGTAAGGCCTTTTTGGAGGATGCCTGTGTCAGCTGGAGAGTCAATTATGGCTCCCAGTTTGCAGTCATCGGCGAACTTGGTTACCCATAGTCCTCCTGTGTTTGCCTGTACTTCTGAGAAATATATGTCGAACAGTAGGGGTCCCAGAACTGAGCCTAGCAGGACACCACTTGTGACTGGTTTAGAGTCAGACCTGGAGCCCGCTATTCTTACCATGTGAGTTCTGTCTGTAAGCCAGTTGGCAACCCATCTTGTGACGTAGGGGTTTATGTTCAGGCTGGTGAGTTTTTTCTATAATACCCGAGTGAGGAATGGTGTTGAATGCCTTGGTGAGATCAAGGTAGGCTGTGTGAACCACCTTTCCCTCATCTATGGCCTTGGTAACTGTCTCAAAGAAGTCAACCAGGTTTAGTAGGCATGATTTGCCCTTAACAAAGCCGAACTTGGTCGGGTCAAGTGTTTGGAAGTTCCCAATGTCTTTGTTAATGAGTTCCATGATGATGCACTTCATAGCCTTGCAGACCAGGCTAGTCAGGCTTATGGGACAATAGTTACCAGGGTCAGTTGTGGCTCCTCCTTTGTGGAGCGGAATAACCATTGCTGTGCACCATTCTATGGGCATGTAGCCTGTGGAGAGGCTGAGGTTGAACAGTGTGTTTAGGTGGGGGGTTAGTTCGTTCTGTAGTTTGTGCAAGACGTAGCCTGGGACACCATCTGGCCCCATTGATTCGGTGTTTTTGGCTTTTGAAAGGGCTGTTTTCACCTGTGCTTCTGTGATGTAGATGAAATGTAGAAATGTAGATGTTCAAGTGTATTCACTGTTGCAGTCCTGATTACCCTCCCTCCAGCCCCCTGACTTCTTTTGGCTCTACCTTTCCTTCTTGTTTGGTGTATTTTAGCTTTCTGGTGTATTTGCTTTTTGATGGAGGTGTACCATAACATATAATTGCTTCCCATTGTGGGGGAACCTGACATCTGGGGCAAGTAAAACTGATGTAATGGCATCGGCTGCATGTTTTATACCCCTGACAACCTGACATCATGGAAGAAGAGACAGCATCTGATGCAGGAATCCAAGACTCTGATATTCAGGCTGGCTGAGGGCTACCTGCAGGCAGATAACCCAAATGTGATGACTGCAACAGTGAATACACTTGAACATCTACATTTATGGTAAGTGTACACAACTGTACTTTTTCTAGACTTTCACAATGTTATCATTTGGAGCTCATTCCAGGAAGGCACCCCTTTTCAGATCTCCAGAAAACCAAAGTGTTAATGTGGTTATCAGATTTTGTATGGGGACCAGCACAGACATCTGTTTTGTCTGAGACCAGAAATCTATGTTCTCAACTGTCATTGCTTTTGAGTCATAGGTTCCAGCAAAAGACACCCACTATTAGGTAGACTGGGCAAAGTTAAGTTGTTCAGAGACCAGATCTAAGACATCTAGGTTTGACTGAAATTCAGAAAAGTCCACTATTGACTCCTCTTTTTATGCATCTTCGTCATTGAATGATAGGTTTTCTGATAGTTGAACATTCAGGCATTAGAGGAGTGGCATAGTGAGGTATCTTTCTAACACCTGTTCTTGGAAACAGTGCCTGAGTCTCATGTTCTACCCATGTAGCAAGTTCAGGGATGATTCTGGTTTGTGAAGAACAAGACTCTGAATTCTGGTTTATATCATCATGTACCCTAATGTTATCTAACCAAGAAAGAAGTTATTGATCAGAGACATTTGGAGCTCCCAAGTGCTTCTTACATCTAACAGCATGTAGGCCACTGGTACTTTCAGTCTGTGCACTGAATGCTTTTAGAGATTATTTGGCAGTTGGTGGTGAAAGGCTAGACATTTGTATGAGAAGACAATAGGCAATCGTGCAGGCCTCTTTGTTGGTACCAGGGGAGACCTTTGAATTCAAAACAAGGTGGATCTGGGAGGAGCAACTGAATAAGTGGGGTTAATTGAAATGGGGCTACCTCAGAGCAGGGTCAGATCTGTGCACAGTTGCAGCCTTTAATAAGTAATTGGCCAGACACAATTAGAGATGACAAATAGTGGTATTATAATCAGTAGTCTTACTATCCAGACTATTTGCCAAAACTGTTTTTGACAGCCTACATTTCAGTTATCTGATGTGGTTGAATATGCTTGACTAGGTTAATTTTGAAACCCTGCACCTCTCTGCACAGCTCCGTCCCCCAGATGTACAAAACTATTTTTGTGCACATATGATCTAAATACATCAAGTGAATCTAAAAACTGTCTTAAGTTTACTTTAAATCATAACAGAGAGAGAATTCATCCTGGTTGGTTGGGTTGCTGACTTTAAATGCAAACAAGCAGCAGAGAGGAAGGACAAAGAAAGAAAACGAGGGGGAAAATGGACTGTAAGCTTTCACTACTTAAGTATCAAAGATATGCCAGTCACCCTACTAGACTGACTGACTGTATGGGCTAAGCAAAATTTCTATAGAAATTGGCAAGGGTTGGCAACTACAGAGAGACTTAGCTATGAGAAATAGTAGCCTTCATTATGTAACCTGCTAAGAAATGTTTCCAGAAGTTGGGTAAGATGGAAGCAGTTTATAGAACTTGCAAAGAGTGTGCTCCCTTGAGGCCAAGGAGATGAAATATTTTTTGTTAGTGTGTGGGTTGAGCAGATAACACAGATATGAGAAGGTAAATCATCACAGAGCCCAAAGTAAAACAATAAAATTAGTTTACTGGAGAGAATGTGTACCAGAGGTAGACTGACTGGGTAGTGCTACTTGCATTTTTAGTACCATGAAGCTTTCAAGAAATGAATTGTTTCAGAAGGGAATATGTCAGTCGGTTGATTCTTTCATTGTGCGCTGATTGACCAAAGTAATTTCTCTGGCAGGTAGTTCTGCAGAGGACAAAAGATGGAATAGTGTGTGTATAATATATATATATATATATATATATATATATATATATATATATATATATATATATATATGCATGTATATATATATATATATATATATATATATATATATATATATACACACACACACACACACACACACACTAATGGAACACTTTTTTGTGGGATATTCGTTCTGCTCCCTCTTATACCGCTGTTCAGACCTTCTCAGTATCCACCTTGAGCTCCTGTAGTTGAGTTACAGATGTGTGCATCCAGTGGACCGCATTTTTTCTATTCTTTCACACAACATCTTATTCTGTTGTCAGTAGCTCAACACATAGTGCAGTTGACTTTAGTGCTGGAAGTAATCAGAAGTCTGTGGGCTCTATTCCCAGTCCAGGTACTTGGATTAAATTTTCAATACTGACACTGTAGTGCAGCATAAGTGGGTGTTGCATTCCTGGATGTGCCATTCTTCTGTGGCGCACGTGTATGTAAAAGATCCCATGGCTCTTATAAAAAAGAGCAGGGGAAGTTCCCTGGTGCAATAACCAAATTTCTCCTAGCAAGCATGAATACTACCTTGGGTCTACCCTGAAAAGAAGACAGTGTCCTGGTAGGACTAACCCAGTCAAGAAAGAGTAAGTAAATAAAAAAAATAAATACATCCTGGAATTCAATCCTGGAAGGTGCCCTTGTTCACTGACAGTGAAGTTTTCTTTTTTCTTCATTATTGTATGACCTCCAAGTGGGTATATTTAAGTTTGGGGAATGCATAGGTGTCCCTCCACAGTGGTGTGGAGCAGGGGGCCTTGCTGCTCTGCAAAAAAAAAAAAAAATCATACCTCAGAAATTTGCAAAATATTGTTTCATACCTTTTATTTCAATTGATCAGCACTTACCCAAAAAGAACAAATGGGGATACTTGGGATTAACATGGCTAGGCTTGTAAAGGCTCTTGGGCTGCTGGTGTAGTAAACTGCTATGAACCTCAATGAAAGATGTTTTTTTTTTTTAAGAAAAGAAACCTTATTAACATGTTCGCAATTTCAAATATTATACATCACATATATCCTTTATTATTCAGCATGTATTTTTCCACAATTTCCATTTTTTTCTATATAATTTGCTCCTACCCTTTTTCTAAAGATCCCACTTCCAGTTGTTTTTGCTGTGTTGCAATATTCACTACTTCAAGTACAGTTGGTTTAGATTTTGATTTCCATTTTCTGGTAGTTGCTTTTTTGGCAGTCACCAGAATTAAATTTAACAAGGCCTTACTATGTCTAGGCAATTCAGATCCTGTATCCCAGTTCAAAAAATAATTTCCTTAGTTACACCTATTTGCTTACCTAATATTTCTGAGAGTACAGTGTAAGGAATTTTTAAAGTCTGCCAACTCATTACACTCCTAGAGCATGTGTACCCAGTAACTTCTTTTCTCTCCATCATACTTCCAACATTTGTCTTCTATCTGTGGAAAAATTCTTTAGAGTCTGCTTGGGGTATAAAAATTCCTATGCAAAAACATCCAACCAAAAATGCTAAATCTTCTAGACTTTATTGCATATTAGGGAGCAATGCATATGCCCTCCCTTGTTCCCTTATGAACTGCTTATCCATTCTCCCTTCCCAATCTTTTCAGACCTCCTGTGATTGATTCCTGTAGTTATTCTGGAATATTTTATGTATCTACTGATTATCTCTTTTTTAACAGCAGCTTTTGTTTTCTATTTAACTAAAAACTCTACCAAAGCAGGTTTTTCATTTATGATTCCCCTATCCCTTTCTCTTTGCCTATACTCTGATATCTGTCCCTGATAGAGAAGGCAGTCTCTAACTTGCAGTCCAAATGTCTATATGGCCTCTTCCCATTCCATCACCTTTCCCTCTCTAGTTATTTGCTCCCAATACTTTGGTTCCTTTGCCAGTTTTCTCCAGTAAATTCCAGATCCATCTTGCCTATTCTCTTTACCCCTGATTACAGTTATCCCTATTGGCAGAATCTCCTTTCTCCATGCTTGCGTTAGAGTTCTTAGATTACTTTCCAAGTATAATATTTTTAATTTTTCCAAATCTTTTAAGTTTCTAATACCATGACGAGAATGGACCCCATTCCTAAGTCAAAGTATGATTAAAATTCATGAAATTAGTATTGTTTCAATCTTTGATGTCAGCCAAAAGTGCTCTTCACAGCACCTGCAATGTGTCCAGTAATGACTCCTGCAATTTCTATGGGGGTTACATGTATTGGTAACATATCTAAATACGATTGTAGATTTTTTTTTATAAGACCTGCTGCTCCTACTACTATTGGAACTGTCTGGGTATCTTTCTTCCACATTGCTCTCATTTCTGCCTGCAGATCCTGATATTTTATGACTTTGTGTCTCTGTACACAAGACACTATAGTCACTGGGTGTGGCGATTTCAATGATCAATGCTGCTTTTGTCTTATTTTCATGAACCACTATATCCGGTTTTGTAGCATGCATCTTTGAACTGTTGGTAAATGGTGATCCCATGTGATGCAAACTTCATCATTTTCTATGATGCTTTGTGGCTATTGTTTCCAGTGTTTTTCAGCCACTTTATAATGTTTGCATAATCCCCAGTGTAACAGTCTTGCCACATTATTATGCCTTTCAGTATACAGTCCTTCTGCCTTTAGTATGTCACAACCAGTAATGAGGTGTATGACTGTTTCCAATTCAGTTTTACAAAACCTACATGTGTCTGTTTCTCCCACATGTTCAATGGACTTTGTTAACCAGAGTGTATGTAGCCCATTGTCTTGGGGCACCAGTATTAACCTTTCATCTCTTGGTTTGAATTCACCTCACCTTAACCATTCCTGTGTTCTTTCCTGATCAACATGAGGTTCTTACAGATGTTTTCTATACTTACAACTAGATTTATGCATTTCCCACATTTCTTGCCTTCTCATCTGGTCCTTCACCTTATATTCTTTCTTTTGTTTTTTGGCACACTCATTTGCTGCCTGATTTTTATCTACTTCTGGTTTGATTTCCATTCCTGCTTGATGCCAATATGTTTCTGCTAGATTAAGCAGAGAAGTCATCTTAGATTTAGTTTCCTCATGTTTCAAAACTTTCACTACGTTTGAATCTTATGAGGTCAGCAGATATGCGTGCAGTCTCATGATTGCAGATCTATACATGCAATAACTTTCAAGGAGGCCCATCCCTCCTTCAGAACGGGGAATATATAATCTTGGTATGCACTAATCTTTATAAATCATTTAGTGAGCATGAAGCATTCTTCTTGTTTTCCTATCTAATCTATCCAACATGTTTTGCGGCCAGTCAGTCACTCCAAAACTGTAAGTTAGGATAGGAAAATCAATAACTGTGTGGCTGCTGTTATTCTCCTTAAGGATCTGCATCCACAATCCCACTCTCTCCTTATTTCTTGAATTTCCCTCCTGTTTCATCATTATCATCCTTTTCTACTTTGAATTATAGCTTTCTGCTTGTAATATGTGTGTGACCTTTAACTGTGTAGTTCTAAAAT
Organism: Protopterus annectens; assembly: GCF_019279795.1. Classification (NCBI taxonomy): domain Eukaryota; kingdom Metazoa; phylum Chordata; order Ceratodontiformes; family Protopteridae; genus Protopterus; species Protopterus annectens. The sequence goes on from NC_056747.1 coordinate 976,875,133, forward strand.
AGCCCTCCATCTCAGGTAATCCTAAAACACCTAGTTCTATTGGAAGGTTCAGCTTATCCCATTTGACCTTTGCCTTCCTTTCTTCCCAGATAAAATCCCTCAACTCTTTATTAGTTACTGTCCATAATGTGTCCACTTACTGATAAAAATATGCCTGACCTGTATGTAAAACTAAAGGAACTAAAAATATTTTTGCTGCTTGTGCCCTGCTATCCATATCCATAAATAAGAACTTCCAGATTCTCAATGTTTGTATTATCTTTTATTTAACCTCTTTCCACATATCCTTAGCTGCCATAACAAAATGCATTTTAACCCATAATCCTAAATACTTCATTTTGTCATGTCCCCATAAATATGGGTATTGCTGAACCAGTCAACGTGTAGGTATGTAGTTTATAGCTTTAGCCTTTGTTTTGCCTTCATTAATTTTATATCCTAAAATGACTTGAGACTGTCAAAATGTATTCCACAACACTGAGATGTAATTTTCTGGTATTATCAGGTACAAAATAATATCATATACAAATAACACAAGCTTTTCTGGATTATTGTACCAATTATATAATTGAATTTCTAAGTCCATTATTTTCTTTATCAGTGTCTCTACATATAACTCATAACAAAGGGGAAAGAGGATACCCAGACATAGCAACACTAAACCCACATATGTGGAGGCCCTTAACAGTAACCTGCCCAAGCAACAAGGACCTCTGAAGCTGAAACGCAAACACCAATCACAACCAAAGTGTCACATAGCTCACAACACCAGTGTGCCACCCAACAACACCCCCTAAGGCAAGACAACGTACCCAACACTTTAGTCATAGGTGACTCTATAGTTAGGCACACTGATGTCTCACTCACCAGGCTGAACAAGGAGAAAATTACAGTCAGCTGCCTGTCGGGTGCCGGGATCCGCCACATACTTCATGCACTCAAGTCACTCCACAACAAGTACAAATATGACTCTGTCATTGCCCATGTTGGAGTGAATGACCTGAGACGCAACTCCCTGGATTACATGAAAAGAGACAATGGAAGAGCTCTCGGATCCTGTGGCCCAGGCAGGTATGACCCTATCCCTGAGTAGCATCCTGCCTTTGGCCAGAATTATACCACAGTATAAGGACAAAATGATTGACTTCAACAATTGGCTAAGCTTCTGGTGTCATTCAAAGGGGATCAGTATCTGTCTGCCTGGGTTGACATTATCGACAGACCACAATGCTTTGCCAGAGATGGTCTGCACCTGTTGCCCCTGGGATTCAGGTTACTGGCTAAGGCTCTTGTCATCCCTATAGGGCCTTTTTTAGGCAAAGTTCAAAGGACAAAACCACCACCGTAACAGGTACAAGCATGCAACATCTGAAGGTAATGCTACTCAATGCTAGAAGTCTAAACCTCAAAATGCACTCTCTCGAGGTACTCCTAAAATGGAAAACATCAATATCTGTGCAGTAACTGAGACCTGGTTCAAGGCTCCACAGAGCACTCCTGCAATACCAGGCTACACCTCTTACCACACTTTCCAGCCACCAAACCAGGACTGAAACACTAAAGGTGGAGGAGTGTCCCTATTCACCAAGGATGTTCACAACACCAGGCTAGTTGCTCAACACAATGCGTCTGAAATTCTCCAGGTGCAACTAACACTAGGTAAGACTGCAATCCAAATTGTAGCTTGCTATAGATCCCCCACCATGCCCCAAGATTCTCACTACACCTTTCTAAACATACTGGAAAATATTAAGATACAAGCAAACACCCTAATACTGGGTGATTTCAACTACCCTGCCATTAACTGGGAAAACTACCCGTGTACCAACAGCTTTGCCCAACGGTTCTTGGAATTCATAAATTCCAATGCTCTGGATCAACTAATCCTTAGTCCCACCAGGGGGTCCAATATCCTTGACCTGGTCATTACCAACATGGGAAATCGATGCTCCACACCTATAGTCACCCCCTCGTTGGTCAGGACTGACCATAAGCCAATCACCCTTGACATCCACATCCCACCCCCACCCCCCAGCAAGGAAACCTCCATAAAAAAATTCTCCAAAGCCAACTTCATGCTACTCAAGTCAGAAGTGACAAGCTTCATGACACCCATGCAGACAGGAACTGAAAGTTCGACTGCTGAATCCTACACTAAGGCACTGTACGAGTACATCCACTAGTACATGAATCATGCCATCCCCAATAGAACCAAGATGCTCTCCTCCAAAAAAAGGAAGCCAATCTGGTGGTCCCTTGCCATAAACAAACTTTACAACAAAAGGAAGAAACTGTTGCAGAAAAGAGGAAAATCCCAGGATGCAAAAAACTCCCTTACCAGCCTCAGTAAGAAGCTGAGATCCCTCATAAAATCCTCCAAAGCTAGTTACAAAAATAAAATTGCCAAAGATTCCAAAGACAACCACAAGGCATTCTATAACTATGTCAAGAATCTAAATGGCAATGATCAGATCCGCTCTGAGCTACAACAGAATGGCATTAAATATACAGATCCCAAGAATATTGCCAATATCCTAGCAGATCGATTCAGTGCAAACTTCACCCACCTCTCAACCCCTAAAGGGCCCATCTCAATACTAAAAGATTGCCAAATTCCGGTAATAACGGCCACACAGGTAAAAAATGCACTCTCCAAAGCTAAGAATACAGCATCCATGGGACCAGAGGATATCCCAGGCTGTGTACTACATGAACTACAAAATGAACTGGCACCTCACCTATGTGTCATGTTTAATCATAGCCTCACCTCAGGCTTCGTGCCCAGTGAGTGTCGCACAGCTACAGTTATCCCACTCCACAAGGGGGGATCCACCTTGGATCCGGGGAACTACCACCCCATTAGTCTGATGAGCCTGATATGCAAGGTCATGGAACGTATTATCATGGAACTTATAAACAAAGACATTGGCAAACTTCAAACACTGGACCCCACACAGTTTGGGTTTGTGAAGGGACGATCTTGTCTCCTGAACCTGATTGACTTCTTCGAATCAGTCTCCAGAGCCATGGACAAGGGTAAGGTGGTCCACACAGCCTATCTGGACCTCAACAAGGCCTTCAACACTATCTCCCACTCTGGAATCATAGATAAACTTACTAAGCTGGGCATTAATCCCTATGTCACTTGATGGGTTGCCAACTGGCGTACTGACAGAGCCCACACTGTAAAAGTAGCCTACTCCAAATCCAGCTCCAGACAAGTGACAAGTGGGGTACCTCAGGGTTTAGTCCTGGGACTGCTCTTGTTTGGCATCTACTTCTCTGAAGTATAGGCTAACACTAAGGGACTCTGGCTAACAAAGTTCGCAGATGACTGTAAACTGGGAGCCATTATTGAATCCCCAAATGATGTGGATATTCTACAAAAGGGCCTTACAGAAACAGATGCTTGGTGCCAGAGCCATGGGCTCAAGCTCAATGCCAAGAAATGTATAGTTATCCCCTTTGGGAAAAAATATGTACCCATGAATTGCCACATAAGTGGCAGTACACTAAACACCGAAAGTGTGATAAGACACTTAGGGACACAGGTGGACAGTGGTCTCACCTTCGATAACCACATTGCCACAACAGTCTGGAAATCCTTCTGTGACACACCTCATCACTAAGAGCTTTTCATCCAGAAAAAAGGAAGTCATTGTCCCACTGTACTCATCCCTCATTAGACCCATTATAGAATACAACACCCCATTTAGTATGTACCTCAAGACATCTGCAATAACTGGAAAGGCCACAGAAATACCTCACTAAAAGAATCACAGGCCTAAAGCAGATGCCCTATGCGGACTGTCTAAAAAAACTCCACCCATACTCTGTCACATATAGTCTACTCAGAGGCAATCTCTGCTTAACATACAAGGCCATGTCAATCTCAGAGCTGATGGACATGCTACACTTAAAGAAATCCCAATCCCTCAGAGAGACACCAGGGATCTAAACCTTGTCGTCGCAATGAACAAAACATGCTGGAGTGATAGGTTCCTGACACAGAGACTCCCCAGACTCTGGAATAGACTGCCCATACATGTCAAGCAGAGCACCTCTTTGGCCCTCTTCAAAAGGAACCTTGATGATTGGATGGGAGATAGGAAATTCACCCAGGGGATCACATCAGTCGCCCTGCTAGACAGGGGTTCAGGGAAGTAAATACTGTGGGAAGAAATAGCCAGGGAATTGTTATGGCTAGGCTTGTATAGGTCCTAGGGCCGATAGCCTAGTATCAACCTATGAACCTACACCCTTGCCTGGTTCCTCTCCAGACAACTTATCAAAGAGGAAACCTCCTACTTTAATTTTTGCCTCTGATCCCTCATTTATCCCCCTAATTAACCTTATTATTGTATCAAGGGAATGCAAGTGCTTCCATTGCACTACTCATAAAATCCCAGTTTACTCTGTTGAATGCTTTCTCTGAATCAATACCCACCAACAACAGCAGTATTTTCTTACATTCTCCACAAAACCACATTGATCCATATCTATCAATTTTGTCAACACCCTTGCATTATAATATACATATGCACTTTATAATCATGGTTTAAAATTGTAGTGGGCCTGTATCAAGCTGGGTCTGATCATTTTTACCATCTGTAGGTATTACAGTCACCACAGCTTTGTTCCAGGATGTTGGTGCTTCTCTCCTTTTAAAATACTGTTTTTAAACCCCCTAGCAGAATTATCACTTAAAACACAGACATACATTTATATAAAAGAAAACAAACTGTGTTAACATGTTCACAATTACTAACATTACATAACTGCTTTTATACAGTTATGAATCCAATATTAAGTAAATTGATCAATTTCTGCCTTCCCATAAACCTCAGTTCTCCTCCAAAACATTATTCTGCATGTATTTTTCCAATTTCCATTTTTTATATAGTTTGCTCCTGCCCTTTTCTAAAGATCCCACTTCCAGTTATTTTACCTCTATTTAAGGTACAGTTCGTTTAGACTTTGACTTCCATTTTCTAGTACTTGCTTTTTTTGGCAGCCACCAGAATTAAACTTAACAATGCATTACTATGTCTAGGCAATTCAGATCCTATCCCCAGTTCATAAAAAAAAAAAAAAAAAAAAAAAAAATTAATTTCCTTAGTTACACCCATTTTCTCACCCAATATTTCTGATGGAGTACTGTGTAAGAAATTTTTAAAGTCTGTCAACTCCCAAAACATATCATGTTCTTCATGTTTCACTGTTGCAGTCATCACCTGTGGGTTATCCGTCCTGTGGTAGCCCTCAGCCGGCCTGAATACCAGAGTCAATGTTTTTCTGCATTGCCCGCTGTCGCTTGTTGACTGACGTCAGGTCATCAGTGCTATAAAGCAAGGCAACCAACACCATTACATCAGTCTTTCTTGCCGTCAAGCCCGTAGCAGAAGCAGTTTAAAAGTGTGCCGGTTGGTCTCTACAAGAGTTTGAATTACAGCTGAAAATGTCTAAAGCTAAGTACCCCATTAGGGATCTTTTTTTCTTGCACTAACCGGTCTGAAAAAGTTAATTGTCTTGCCTGTGAAAAGCAGATCCCACACCGAGACTTCCATTCAAACTGCATCACTTGTTTAGGCCCATTCATCATTCATCGTAGAGCTCTTATTGTAAACATGTATTTTCGTTTTCCATCTTCACAGTCTGAAATGGTGTCTGTCAGCCAACAATCTGTAGACATTCCGAAAAAACATAGAGATAAAGATAGAGACAGACCGCACAACTCCGACGACTCGACGACTTTACTGTTAAGCAGGTCATCAGTTCTCTGGAATTCAGTGAGGTGCTTTCACAGCCCCTGATGTTCTTCGTGTTTCACTGTTGCAGTCATCACACTTGGGTTATCTGCCTGCAGGTAGCCCTCTGTCGGCCTGAATACCAGATACTTAGTATTTCTGCATCGGATGCTGTCACTCTAGGACTTATGTCAGGTCGTCAGGGGTATAAAAACAGGCAGCCAATGCCATTACATCAGTCTTTCTTGCTGAGGAGCCCGAAGCAGAAGCAGTTTGCAAGTGCCGGTCAGCTGCTACCTGAGGTTTTGTTTACGAATTAAATCATCCTGAAGTCTTCTAAAGCTAAGTACCCCATTGGGGATCCTTTTTGATTGCTCTAACCAATGTCAGAAAAAGTTAATAATTGTCTTCCCTGTAAAAAGCAAATACCACACCATGATTTTCATTCTTACTGCATCACCTGTCTAGACCTAGACCACAATGTACCTCGCTGTTGGTTTTGTGCCTTGTTCAACACCTGAGCCATTTGTTGTTGGTCCCTTATTGTCGCTAAATACTTTCGTTCTGGATCTCTGTATTCCGAAATGGCTTCGCTAAGCCATCCGACTACCAATATTCCAAAAAAAATGTAAGGATAAAGACAGGGACAGGCTACACAGGTTCAAAGCTGCCGACGATGTTTCCGTTAAGCTAGTCGCCAGTTTGTCAGTACTCAGTGAAGCACTTTTGCAACCCCTGATACCCGCTTCAATGGATTTGCTGGCCTCTACTGAGACCCGTTCGAGTCCGGTATACTGCGAGACTCTTCTTCGACTATGGAACTGGTGGATGTCTCTACCTTGGATGGGTCTGGAGCTGCTGAGCAGGCACCGGCTTCTGAGGAAGTTCTTCGTACTACCGATGTTCGACACAAACCGACTACTTCAGTTCTGTCTAAAACTGACGAGTTTCTAAGGCCAAGATTACGTGCTATAACTAGAAAACTGATGACCAAAGTGCATGCACTTGCTCCCTTGTCACAAAATAAAATGCTTAGAATGGCAGAAGACCTTATTATGCTGATTAGGGGAAGTCAGCCTTCCCTTGCTAAGAGAAAAAGGGACCAGTCCCCATCAGCTTCATCAGACCAACAATCCGACAACTCTGAGGTTTCTCATTATGAAGACATGCCCTTATCTGCTTATGAGGATTATGATGCAGAGGAATCCATTCCCTCTGCCTCTCCTCCAGAGGATTTTTCTTTTGGAGAAACTTTACATACTTTAAGAGAGCATTTCCACTGGGAATGCCAAGACTATCCTCAGTTCAAAAAGAGACTCAGAGAATTTCTAGACAGGCCTTTAGCAATACCACCAGTCCTGGAAGTTGTTGATGATGTCTTTATGGAATCCAGTCTTACTCCTGATACTTTACCCCCTGCCCCTAGGAAACCAGACAAGTACTCGCACAAATTTATTTTCAAAAATCCTACTGCTGACCCAGAGATAATTTCCCAGGGGCCTAAAGGTATCAAGGCAACTACAGCTAAGAATCCTACCCCTTTGGACAGTGATTCCAGAGCTTTGGACAGATGGGGTAAGGAAGTATATACCTCTGCAACTCTTGCCATTAGGGCTTTGAATTGTCAGTTTCACATGCTGAAGTACCAACAACATAGTATGGAACTTGTTAAGCAAAAAATAGCTACCTTTGCAGACTGTGCAGAAAATAAAGAATTGCAAGAGTTTATGCATTCTGCAAGCCAAGTCAGCAAGCATACATTGCAGTGTGGCTTTGATGCCCTAGAAGCATCTTGCAGGGCAGCAGTCACTGGTTCTGTATTGAGAAGGGATGCTTGGCTTAAGGAGCAGACCTTGCCAGATTATGTCACATCCAAGTTACTAGGCTCTCCTTTGAACAAGGACAATCTGTTTGGCACCAAAGCAGAAGAGGTTCTTAAAAAAGATGGAAGAAAAAGCTAAATCTATGCAGACAGTCAAAGAATTCTTGCAAGTACAGCCTCCTAGATTTAGTAGACATTGCCCCTTGAAACATTGGTCCTTTCCAGCCCCCTCAAGGCCATCTGAAACTAGACCCGGGGGAACAGACCCCCCACTACATTCTCAGGGTATACAGAGATCTAAGCAATGGAGTGCCTCCACCTCTAAAGCAGGGAGTGCTAAACCACCCCCTTATGAAAGAATTCCTAATGACTTCTCAACTCCACCCCCCCTCCTCTGCCCAACTGCTTGTGCCCCTAAGAGGAAAACTTGCCCTTCATGCAAAAAACTGGATCCCCATTACCAAAGACTGATGGGTCCTCAACAGTGTATTCCAATGGTACAAATTTTACTTCCACTCACTGCCAACCCCAAAAGGGTTCCCAGACTTCCTTTTAAACCAGTGGGCAGAGACTCAAAACCAAGTCCAATCCCTGCTCTCTATAAGGGCAATTCAACTGGTTCCTGCGGAACAGATAGGTCAAGTATTCTAGAAAAGTGGGCACTTGGTGCCCAATCCTAGATCTTTTAATTCTCAACACCTTCCTGGTGGTATCAAAATTCAAAATGGTCACCCTGCAGCAGCTTCTACCTTTGCTAGCCAAATATGCCTGGTTAGTCAACCTAGACCTAAAAGAAGCCTATCTGCACATCCCTATAAGGGAGTCATGCAAAAAATATCTATACTTCAGAGCAGGATCTATGCATTATCAGTTCTCCGCACTTCCCTTTGGCTTATCCACTGCTCCCAGAGTATTCACAAAATGCCTGGCTCCAGCCATTGCTTACTGCAGACAGAGAAATATTCAAATTTACCCATACTTGGTGACTGCCTGATTCAGGCAGACAGTCAGGAAATGCTGTTGCAGCACCTGCCATTTGTAAAAAAACTTCTAACCTCCCTGGGGTACACCATCAATGAAAAGAAATCAGAATTAGTCCCTGGTCAAAAGATTGAATTTCTTGGAGCAAGCTTGGACACAGCATCCCAGATGGCATTCCTCACTCCAGAAAAACAAGCCTATCTGACAGGCTATTTTACTCAAATGGCCACCAGAACCCAGCTATCTGCAAGGAAAATCCTGCAGGCCCTAGGGTTCATGGCCTCATGCATCCTACTAATTCCGTATACCAGACTGCATATGAGGAAACTACAATGGTACTTAGAAAATCTTTGGTGCCAGCATTTTCAGGACCTGGAAACTGTCATTTCCATAATACCCTGTCTAAGGACAGAGTTTCTTTGGTGGGCAGCAGCATACAACCACAACAAGGGACTGCCCTTTACCCAACCGCATGCCACCCAGACCCTAACCACAGATGCATCAGAATATGCCTGGGGGGCACACCTGGAAGGCAAGTGCATTCAGGGCCACTGGAGCCCAAGTCAAATGCATCTGCACATCAACCAGAAAGAGATGCTAGCTGTTCAGCATGCTCTGACAGCTTTCAAATCCCTACTGTCACCAGGACCCCTGCTAATAAAAACAGACAACACCACAGTTATGTGGTACAGCAACAAGCAGGGGGGAACCAACTCTTACCCACTCTGCAGGCTAGCCATGGCCCTGTGGAACACAGCCTTGGACATGTAGGTACATCTGCAAGCTCATTTCCTGCCAGGCAAACAAAACTCACTGGCAGACGATTTAAGCAGAAATCTCCTAGACCCACACAAGTGGCAACTAGAACCATGCACCTTTAAACTTCTGATTCAGAAATGGGGTACCCCAGAGGTGGATCTCTTTGCCTCCCCCTGCAATCACCAGCTCAGAAGATTCTGCACCAAGACACCTCACAGGAGGACCTGGAAAGTGGATGCTGTATCCTTCCAGTGGGTAAATCTCTCAATCTATGCCTTTCCCCCTCTGCCCCTTCTCTCAAGAGTATTGCTCAAGATAAGACAGGACAGACCAAGGACAATTCTGATTGCCCCAGAGTGGCCATGCCTAGACTGGTACCCAGTCTTGTAAAGCCAGTCACCGGTGCCACCCTGGCGCCTACACTAGAGCCCAACCCTGCTCTCTCAGCAGGGGGGACAGATCTTGCATCCACAATTGCAAACCCAAAATCTTGCAGCCTGGCTTATTCTTTGAATTCTCCCCGAGTAACCAGCCTAAGCAAGCAGGTGCTGGATGTCATCCTTGAAGCCAGAAGAACCAGTACAAGGAAATCCTATGCTAATAAGTGGAAAAGGTTCATAGGTTCATAGGTTCATAGGTTCATACTAGGCTATCTGCCCGAGGGCATTTATAAGCCTAGCCCATTGTTTTGTGGCTTACGCCACCCCTTTAGTATGGGGAACTATACCCATTATTTTGCTGTGCCTCTGTCGAGCAGTGACACTGAGGTAATTCCTGGGGTATATCTGCGATCTCCCATCCATTGGTCAAGATTTCTCTTGAACAAGGCCAGCGAGGTGCTCTGCCTCACATGTACCGGGATTTTGTTCCACAGCATAGGGAGTCTTTGGGTGATGAATCTATCCCTCCAGCACGTCCTATTAATAGCCGTGTCGAGGTTTAAGTCTCCCGCCCTTGTGGCTCTGATGGATCTAGATTTTTGAGGTGAAGCATATTCATCAAATCTGGGTTTGACATGGCCTTGTATGTTAGGCAAAGGTCACCTCTGAGCAGCGGTGACTGAATAGAGCTGGAGTTCTTTCAGTCGGGCAGCATAGGACAGATTTTGAGACCCTTTATCCTTTTGGTGAGGAACTTTTGTGGCCTCTCCAGCTGCTGCAAGTGTCGGGTCAGATACATTCCGAATGGGGCATTGTACTCAATCATTGGTCTGATGAGTGATGAGTAAAGGGAGACTATGACCTCCCTTGATCTAGATGAGAATCCCTTCATGATAAGGTGGGCAATGTAGAAGGACTTCCTAACTACTTTAGCTACATGGGTGTCGAATGACAGACTACTATCAACCTGGGTCCCCAGGTCCCTGATAACTTCTTCTGTGCTCAGTGGATTGCCACCTATTTGGTAGCTAGGGGTAACCTTGTTTTTCCCGAAGGGTATGACTATGCATTTTTTGGCATTTAACTTTAGGCCGTGGCTCTGGCACCAGTTATCCGTTTCTGTGAGACCCTTCTGAAGGATATCTGTGTCAGATGTGTTTTCTACTATGGCCCAGTTTGCAGTCATCTGCAAACTTTGTCAGCCATAACCCTCCTGTGTTTGCTTGTACTTGGAAAAGTAGATGCCAAACAAGAGTGGGCCCAGGACTGAGCCCTGTGGGACACCACTTGTGACAGGCTTTGAGTCTGACATGGCGCCAGCAACTCTGACCCTGTGGGTTCTGTCACTCAGCCAGTTTGCAACCCATCTTGTGATGTATGGGTTAACATTTAAGCTGATGAGTTTTTCAATGATACCCGAGTGGGGTATTGTATCGAAGGCCTTAGCCAGATCGAGGTAGGCTGTATGGACTGCCTTTCCTCATCAATGGCTTTGGTGACTGTTTCAAAAAGTCAACCAAGTTTAAAAGGCATGATCTGCCTTTGACAAAGCCAAACTGGGTTGGATCCAAAGTCTGCAAATTCCCTATGTCTTTATTTATGAGGTCCATTATGATCCTCTCCATGGCTTTGCAGATAAGGCTTGTCAAGCTAATGGGCGGTAATTTCCAGGGTCTGTGGAGGCACCGCCTTTGTGAAGTGGGACCACAGTTGCAGTGCGCCACTCCTGGGTGCATCCAGAGGTAAGACTTTGATTAAACAGCTGTCCTAGCTGTGGGTTTAATTCCTCATTGAGTTCGTGGAGCACACAGCCGGGGACACCATCGGGTCCCATGGATGCTGTGTTTTTGCTTTGGAGAGAGCAGTTCTCACTTGGGCGCTGGAGATGTTTGGGGGCTGCACTCATTTGGTATAGATATCTCTCCTTTGGGGGAGGGGAGAAGTTTGCACTGAACCTGTCAGCCAGTATGTTGGCAATGTCTGTAGGATCAGTAATCTTCACATCATTTTGAACTAGTTCTGAGCATATCTGGGAGTTTCCTCCTAGGTTTCTAACATAGCTAAAGAAGGCCTTATGCTTGTCTTTTGAGTCTTTAGCTATTTTTCTCGAAATTTGCTTTGGATGATTTTATGAGAGCTCTTAGTTTTTACTTATAGTGATCAAGGGTGTCTTACCTTTTAAGGATTTTGCTCTATCTTGTAGTAGCTTCCTCCTTTTGTTGTAGAGTTTGTTTATGGCTGGGGTCCACCAGACTGGACGCTTGCCTTTGGTACAAAGAGTCTTTGTTTTGCTTGGGATTGCCTTATCCATGCAGTCCTGCAGGTGCTGGTAGAAGGCGTTTGTAAGTGATTCAGCGGCTTGAGTATTGTTTTCCGCCGGCTCGAGGGCCTGAAAGGAGACCACACTAGTCTTTAGAAGTGTGAAGTCGGCTTTTGAGAAGTTCTTTACTGTGGTCTTTTTATTTCAGGTGGGGTGGGATGAGGACCTCCAGCGAGATTAGTTTGTGATCTGATCTCACCAGTGAGGGGTATACTTCCGGTGTTGAACATTGTGCTCCCATGTTCGTGATGATGAGATCAAGTATATTATCTCCTCTTGTGGGGATGGTGACTAGTTGTTCCATGGCATTTGAGTTTATGAATTCCAGGAACTTTTGGGCTAGGGTGTTTGGGCTTGAGTAGTGTTCCCAGTCTATATTAGGGTAATTGAAGTCACCTAGTATGATGGTGTTTGGTGATACATTTATCCCTCTAGTGTTTTCAGGAAGGCCATGTGAGTTTCCTGAGTTTGTGAGGGTGGCCTGTAACATGCTACAATTTGCAGAGCAGTCTTGCCTATGGTTAATTGCACCTGGATGGTCTCCGATGCATCGTGCGTTGCCACCAGTCTTGAGGTGTGGGTGTCCTTGATGAATATGGATACCCCCCCCTCCTTTCTTGGTATTGTCCGGATTTTGGGGCGGAACGCATGATATGAGGTAAAACCTGATAGCTGGGGTGCTCTCAGGAGCCTTGAACCAGGTTTCTGTCACAGCACAGACATCGATGTTCTCCATACTGAGAAGGGCCTCGAGTCGTGCATTTTGAGATTTAGACTTCTGGCATTGAGCAGCATTACCCTTAGTTTTTTCCTTTTTGTGTTCTAGGGTGGTAGGTTTAGAATTTGAGCCTTGCCTAAAAAGGCACTATGGGGTGGCAAGAGCCTTTGCCAATATCCGGAATCCCAGGGTGACAGGTGCAAGCCGTCCCTTGCAGCAGCGTGGCTTGTCCAGCATGTCATCCCAGGCAGACAGATACTAGATCCCCTTTGAATGACACCAGTGTTTAAGCCAATTGTTAAAGCTGATCATCTTATCTCTGTATTGTGGCATCATTCTTGGTGAAGGTAGGATACTGCTCAAGGTCAGGGTCATACCTGCCTGGGCTACATAATCAGAGAGCTCCTCAATGTCTCTTTTCATGTAGTCCAAGGAGGTACGTCTCAGGTCGTTTACACCAGCGTGGACAATGACTGAGTCATATTTGTACCTGCTGTTGAGAGACCTGAGTGCTTGCGTTATGTGGCGGATTCTAGCGCCCGACAGGCAGCTTACTGTGACCTTCTCCTTACTCAGTCTGGTGAGCGGGACATCAGTGTGTCTGACTATGGAGTCACCAATGACTAGTGTGTCTGGCATTGTGTTTGGCCTTAAGGGCTGTGACTGTTTGACACTCTGACTGTGAGGTCTATGTGTTGCGGGTGTTGTGTTTTGAGGTGGTGGTTGTTTGGGTGTCTGCTTTGGTGGCCTCTGCTGTTTTGGTAGATTTTTGATCAGAGCCTCCGAGTATGTCTTTGTGTGTTTATGTGTATGATTTGAGGTTGTAATGGTACTATGTGAGACTGGGTCTATAGTGTGTGTGGTAACCTTCTCCTCCTGACTGGTCTTGCCAGTCCTATGTTGAGAGCTCAGCCTCCAGTTTGGCCGTATAGTTGCATCTCTCGCATGTATTTGTGTTTTGTGGGAGGAGGAAAGTGTTGTCTGTGTACATGAGGCAATTGAAACATTGCCTCAATATTCCCAGGTTCACCAGCTGAGCAGGAGAGGACACTAGCAACTGATCCCTCGACATGCTAGAAGGGTAGACGAAAGTTTAAAAAAAGATTCCGGGGCGTGGGTGACCGAGAAATGGGGGTTGCCTTTTGGGGTACTATCTATGACAAGAGTGCCGTATCAAGGTAATAAGTACTGTAGGAGCAAGTGCTAGGTTTAATAGATAGAGAATAGTCTACTTGGAGTCAAGTAGAGTTGATCTTTTTAGTTATAGGATACGCTGATTTGATCAGTAGTATAGTTCGAGGAAGGTAGTTTTAAGGGAAAATTTGAAGAGTGGACTTTAGGTAGCCCGAATAGTTTAAACCTGCTTAACCGGCACTGCCCTAGTGTGCAACAGTGGCAGCTCAGCTAAATCGCTCTAAATCAGCTACGCGGCGTTTAAGCTGCTTTTATACCAGGGGCTGGAAAAGCTAGAAACTGGCCCAAATGACCAATAAACTACTAGTTACTGGCTGAAACCTCACAAAACTGGACAAAAGGCAGCTCAATGCTTCCCACTCCCACTGGTAAGCAAGGTAGCTTCCCTTCCCCCAAATAAGGCAAGGAAACAGTACACAGGAACTACAACCAAAGCCCAGGAATCAGCAACTCTGAAACTGGACTAAACTAGTAAAGCAGGAAAGCAAGGTAGCTTCCCTTCCCCCAAATAAGGCAAGGAAACAGTACACAGGAACTACAACCAAAGCCCAGGAATCAGCAACTCTGAAACTGGACTAAACTAGTAAAGCAGGAAAAACAAGAGATTCAGTCTAAAGGAGAGGACACAACTCTGCCCTCCCTGCCTCTAATCCTGGATTACTTAGCAGATCTACTCCACAGAGGCCTATCCTTCTCCTCCATTAAGATCCAGGCCTCTGCCATTTTGGCTCATTACAACACTGAGCCTCCTCTCTTCTATCACCCTCTTATCAAACAATTCCTGAGAAGGGCAAGCAACTTAAGGCCACCAAGGAGAGCACCCACCCCTGCTTGGGACCTTAACTTTGCACTGGAAAAGCTCACTCTACCCCCCCCCCCCCTTTGAGCCTGCAGCATCAGCAGAGTTAAAATTCTTCTGGAAAACAGCCTTGCTTCTGGCCATCACTTCAGCTAGAAGAGTGTCTGAGCTACAAGCACTTATGGCTATGCAACCCTTCATTATTTTCAATGCTGACAGGGTTTCCCTGAGGACTAACCCTTCCTTTATGCCTAAAGTGGTGTCCAGTTTGGCTCTCAACCAATCTAACCATTTGCCTACCTTCTTCCCTAATCCTCAAAATAAAGGGGAAAAGATCCTGCACTCATTGGACATGCACAGACAGCTCAGATTCTACATTGATAGGACTAAGTCCTTCAGAAAATCTGACCAGTTACTAGTCAGCTTTGCATCAGGGGAAGAGGGCAAGGCCATTTCAAAGCAAACAGTTTCCAAATAGATAGCACATTGCATCCATTTCTGCTACAAGCACCATGGGAAACCAACTCCTCAGGGGGTCAGAACACATTCCACTAGGGCAACTTCTACCTCTACAGCATTCCTCATGGGAATCCCTACCAGGGACATCCTGGAAGCTGCTACCTGGAGTTCTGTACACACCTTCACCAAGCATTACCACCTGCCTATATTTTCCAAATCCAGGGCAAGTTTTGCAACAGCAGTCCTGCAAGGCATTCTAGCCAGCCCTAACTCTTCTTGACTGCCTCCACCCTTCTTCAGCTTTGGGAATCTACCCAAGTGTGATGACTGCAACAGTGAAACACAAAGAACATAGTACATTTGTGTACACTTACCATAAATGTAGATGTTCGAGTTTATTCACTGTTGCAGTCCTGGTTTTCCTCCCTCCAACCCCCTGGTTTTCTCTCTTTTTCTATCTCTAAACTCTCTATGCCTTTTACTACCCCCCTTTCAGGGGTATTGGTATTTACTTTTTACTGGTGGTGTTTTCCCCCACCACAACTTAGCTCCTTATTGGGGGGCTCCTGACATTTGGGGCAAGAAAAACTGATGTAATGGCGTCAGCTGCCTGTCTTTATACCCCTGATGACCTGACGTCAGTCCTGGAATGACAGCATCTGATGCAGAAATACTAAGTCTCTGGTATTCGGGCCAACTGAGGGCTACCTGCAGGCAGATAACCCAAGTGTGATGACTGCAACAGTGAATACACTTGATCATCTACATTTATGGTAAGTGTACACAACTGTACCATGCCTGATATGATATCTACACAGGCCTCTACCGAGAGCCTTTCGGAGTCCAGTGTGCCACAGAAATCTCCTTCATCTTCCGAGCCTTTGGTTGTCTCTGCCTTGGTTGGGTCTGCAGCCGCAACACAGGCAGCAGCTTCTGAGGAGGCCTTTCATACTACCGAATCTAGACAAAAAACGTCTTCTCATCTGACTACCATTTCTCTCAGACCGATGGATACTCTTAGACCTAGAAGCCAGGGCAGTCCTAGAAAATCTACCTCTAGCCAACATCTCAAACACCACCACCACCCCAAACACAAATGCTTAAAATGGCGGAGGATCTTATTTCCCTTATCAGGGGCAGTCAGGTCACAACTTCTAAAAGGAAAAGACACCCTTTTCCTGAATTACTGACAGAACAGGATTCTGAGGAATCTGATTATTCTGATTTTGAAGAGGAGCAACAACCTCTGACTGCTTATGAGGATTCAGATGCAGAGGAATCCATTCCTTCTGCCTCCCCACCAGAAGACCTTTCCTTTGGAGAAACCCTTCACACCCTCAGGGAACATTTCCACTGGGATTCCCAGGACTTTCCTCAGTCTAAGAAAAGACTAAGAGAGTTTCTAGACCTGCCCCAGCACAGACGCTTGGCCATACCCCCTATCTTAGAGGTGGTGGATGATGTTTTCCATGAATCCAGCTTAGCCCCTGGTGCCCTCCCACCTGCTCCCAGTAAACCTGACAGGTATTACAGAGTACCAGAGTCTCACAAATACCTGTACAGAAATCCTGCTGCAGACCCGGAGGTCATTACACAGGGACCTAAAGGAGCTAAGGTTAGTTTTGCTAAGAATCCTATTCCTTCTAACAAGGATTCCAGAGCTCTGAACAGATGGGGTAAAAAAGTATACACCTCTGCAACCTTAGCTATCAGAGCACTCAACTGTCAGTTCCATATGTTAAAATATCAACAACACACTTTGGAACTATTAAAGCAAAAGATTTCAACCTTTCCTGACTGTGCCAATTTGAAAGAGTTAGCAGTTTTACTGCACTCTACTTGTCAAGTGGCCAAACACTCATTGCACTGTGGATATGATGCCCTAGAAGTCTGAAGCAGGGCAGTAGTGTCAGGATCTGTCATTAGAAGACATGCATGGTTGAAGGAACAACCTTTCCCTGATCATGTCAAGTCTAAATTACTTGATGCACCCTTGGATAAGGACTGCTAAAAACAGAAGAGGTGCTTAAAAAGATGGAAGGCAAAGCAAAATCTATGCAAACAGTAAAAGGTTTCTTTCAGGTATAACCTACTAGGTTTAGCAGAAATTTTCCCTCTAAGCAATGGTCCTTTCCTGCTCCTAGCAGACAGGGGCAAATTAAGCCCCACAGGGACAGGCCACCCAGGCCTCTATCCCAGGGACAGCAGAGAACCAAACACTGGACCACCTCCGCCCCAAAGGCAGGGAGTTCTAAGCCATCCCTCTATGGCAAAAACTCTCAATGACTCCCTCTCCCCCCTCTGCCCTCCTTTCACTCACCAAAAGCTAGGAGGAAGGCTCTCCCACTGCAAAGAAAATTGGCTTTCCATTACAAAAGACCAATGGGTCTTAAAGATCATTTTTCAGGGATACAAATTCTCTTTCAATGAACTCCCAGTTCCAAGAGGGTACCCAGACTTACGTCCAAATCAGTGGGCAGATGCATTGAAACAAGTCCAAACTCTCATATCCCAAGGGGCAGTTGAACCTGTCCACCTCAGATCAAACAGGCAAATGTTTTTATTCCAGACTATTCCTTGTTCCCAGAAAAGAGGGCACTTGGCATCCCATCCTGGATCTATCCATTCTGAACACCTCCCTGGTGGTCCCCAAATTCAAAATGCTAACTTTGCAGCAGCTGCTGCCTATGCCGACAAATAATCCCTGGTTACTGACCCTAGATCTAAAAGATGCCTATCTCCACATCCCCATAAGGGAATCCTGCAGGAAATTCCTGCGCTTCAGAGCAGGCTCACAATACTTTCAGTTCTCTGTGCTACCCTTTGGCTTATCTACTGCTTCCAGGGTATTCACCAAATGCTTAGCCCCGGCCATAGCATTTTGCAGACAGAGAAATATACAGATTTACCCTTATCTGGATGACTGCCTCATTCAGGCAGAGTGCAAAGAAAAGCTGCTCCAGGACCTCATCTTTGTCAAAACCCTCCTAACCTCCTTAAGGTTTACCATCAATGAGAAGAAATCAAAGCAAACACCCTCTAGGAAGATCATTTTCTTGGGAACACTGCTGGACACACCACCCCAAATGTCCTTCCTATCTCCAGAAAAGCAGAGCTTCCTGCCTCTCTAATTTACCCAGCTGGCTTCCAGAAGTCACTTCACTGTGAGGAAGTTCCTGCAAGCCTTGGGGTACATGGCATCTTGCATCCTCCTAATTCCTCTGGCCAGGCTTCACATGAAAAAACTTCAGTGGTATCTAAAGAACCTTTGGTGTCAGCACTCTCAGCTTGTATAGACCGCTCTCCCACTGATCCCCTGTATAAGGGCTGAGTTTCTCTAGTGGGCAGGGGCCCGTGCCAAGAACAAGGGTCTTCTCTTCATCCTCCACTCAATTGGGCAGACTATCACCACCGATGCCTCGGACATTGCTTGGGGCACTCACCTAGCAGGTAGGTGCACCCAGGGTCTTTGGGATGCTCAGCACCTTCCCTTACACATCAACCAGAAGGAAATGATGGCCTCTGACATCCTTCAAACCCCATCTCAAGCCAGGGGTTCTCCTTATCAAAACAGAGAGCACCACAGTAATGTGGTACATCAACAAACAGAGAGGGACCCAATCTTACCCTCTGTGCAGGCTAGCCATAAACCTCTGGCTGATAGCCTCCTCCTTGGGATTACACCTAGTAGTCCAATACCTACCAGGGATCAACAACACCCTGGCAGACCACTTAAGCAGAAACCTACTGGATCCCCATGAATGGCAGCTCCACAGAAGTCTTTTTAAAAGTCACTCAGGAGGGGGGAACTCCGGAGGTGGATATCTTTGCTTTGCACCTCAACCACCAGCTGAAAGAAATTTGTACCAGGGAGTATCACTACCTAGCGTGGAAGGTGGATGCCTTGACCTTCCCCTGGAACTCCCTCTTTGTGTATGCTTTCCCTCCTCTGCCTCTTATTCCCAAGGTACTGATCAAGATAAGGGACGAGAGACCAAAGGCCATCCTCATTGCTCCAGATTGGCCCAGACAGCATCGGTACCTCTTACTGCGCAGCCTGACATTACAGCCTCCCAGGCAGCTTCCCCTGATCTCAGACCTCTTGACTCAGGTTGGGGGGGGGGATGCGGCACCCAGACTTGCAGACTCTCAAACTGTCAGCATGGCTAATACTCTAAAGGCAAATAGGGGGGCCCTGATAAGCAAACAGGTCCTAGACATTATCACAGAGGTCAGAAGGCCCCGCACCAGAAAGTCTTATGCAGGGAAATGGAAAAGATTCTGTTCCTGGAGCCAGTCCAGGGGGGGAAATTCCTCACAACCTTCCATCCCTCTTATCCTGGACTACCTAGAGGAGTTACTCAATAGTGGCCTCTCCTTCTCTTCTATTAAAATCCACGCTTCAGCCATTTCAGCTCATTTCAATACAGATCAGCCCCTGTTCTCACATCGTTTGATTAAACAATTTCTCAGAGGAGCTTCTAATACCAGACCTCCCAGAAGGCCACCCACACCAGCCTGGGACCTGAATTATGTTTTGGAAAAACTAACCTTACCACCTTTCAAACCTGCTGCTTCAGCAGAACTGAGATACCTCTCCTGGAAGACTGCTTTCCTACTAGCTATCACCTCAGATAGAAGGGTTTCAGAACTTCAGGCACTGATGGCCATTAAGCCCTTCATCATTTTCCATACAGACAGGGTCTCCCTGAGGACTAACCCCTCCTTTATGCTCAAGGTGGTATCTAATGTGACTCTCAATCAGGCCATACATCTACTCACCTTCTTTCCTAACCCTCAAAACAGGGGGGAAAGGATTCTGCACTCACTAGACATGCACAGACAGCTCAGATACTACCTGGACTGTACTAAACCCTTCAGGAAAACAGACCAAGTTCTTGTCAGCTTTGCCCCAGGGGCAGAGGGGAAGCCCATTTCCAAGCAAACCATTTCCAAATGGATGTCACACTGTATCCATTTCTGCTACAGATTACATGGGAAACCACCCCCTAAGTCTATTCGTATCCATTCCACTAGAGCAGCCTCCACTTCCACAGCATTCTTACAGGAGTTCCCACCAGGGACATCTTGGAAGCTGCCACCTGGACCTCTGTCCATACCTTCACAAAGCATTACAACCTACCTCTTTACTCAAAGGCTATGGCAGGGTTTGCCTCTGCAGTTCTGCAGGGCATGCTGAGCCATGCCTAGGTCACTTACTAATCCAATCACCCCTCTCCTCAGCTTTGGGAATCCTCCCACAGTTGATGACTGCAACAGTGAAACATGAAGAACATAGTACAGTTGTGTACACTTACCATAAATGCAGATGATCTAGTGTATTCACTGTTGCAGTCCTGGTTTCCCTCCCTCCTTCCCCCTTATATCCTCTTTGCTTAGGGAGACACCAGCTTCTTATGGTGGCTTTTAGCCACCAGGACCACTTTACCATATTTCCTTGGGCTTCTGACTGGTTACGGCAAGAAAAACTTATGTAATGGCATTGGCTGCCTTTCTTTCTAGCACTGATGACCTGACATCAGTCAACAAGCGACAGCGGCCAATGCCACAGCAGGGAAAATGCACAGGTGATGATGCAACAGTGAATACACTCGAACATCTACATTTATGGTAAGTGTACACTACTGTACTTTCGCAGTTGTCTCTTTCTTCCCCATCACATCTCCAACATTCACCATTTGCATCTGGAAAAATTCTTTGGAGTCTGCTTCAGGTATAAAAATACCTATCCAAACACTTTAAATAAAAGTCCTAAATATTCTAGACTTTGTTGTATATTTGGGAGGGAGACATGCAAATGTCCTCTCATTCTTTCTTTGTGAATTGCTTAGCCAGTCTGTCTTCCCAATCTTTTCTAACCTCCTCAGATAGAGTCCTATAGTTATTTGGGAATATTTTATATGCTGTACTTGTGAGAGAAAGGAACAGGTTGAAATGAATTTCTGTATATGTTTTCTTTAAATGTGAAATAATATTTTGCATTTTAGCTAATTGTAGAGTGCACTCATTTTGAACTCAGTTACTTGACTTGGAAAAATATATAGCTTGGCATTCATTGTTAAATGGAAGCAGAAGCAAAATATGTTAACTATGCAGCTTTGTGAAATTTATTATCCACCAGCAGGTCATGATGAACTCTTGTATGCAGCTGTGTCTCGTCAAATAGGACATGTGAGATAAACCAAGACTGAAAGAGTTGTTCTTCAGAAAGGAACATTTGATATATGGAACAAGGACTGATAACAAACCAGCTTTAAAGATAAGACATGTTATTCTGACAATTCGCTAAACTGCTGATGCAGGCAGAAAAGACACTATAAAGACTGGGACTTCTTACTTTGTATCAGGTCTTTTGATTCTTCTATGCTGTAGCTGAAGTTACATTTGGTATGTAAAACTTTCATTGTTATGCTAGGTGTAAACCTCATGTGCAGTAACAGAATGTTGTAACAGCAGAACTGTATCAGTGTTTTCATTGAGTAAAGGTACAGACTACCGAAAAAGTGTAGTTTAACGATGTTTAACAGTGGCGAGTGCAGTCCAGTTAAAACGACCGGGGAGGTGAGCCTAAATAGGTGCCTCTCACAGTGCGACATTCCAGAGCAGTCTTTCTTTGAATCGATTCTTCTCTTCCTAACTTTGTCCATTGGCTGGCAGGCGAAATACTATGGCACAGTACAGGGCAGTACAGAATTTATCCTTCAGACGGTCAGTGAATCATGAGATAACGAGCTTTCTACTGCCGAAAATTCATTTTACCAGCATCCAGCGAAAGACAGCAGAGAATTTTGCCACAACTGATCTTTGTGTCGACTGGCCACCTTGTCCTGAACATTTGTGGTAAATATTTTCTTCTGTTTTTTTAGCAATGAATGCAGTTCATGAAAATGCCAAGAAGTGCACTCAGTCTTTTACTTTTGATGTGTTTTAACCTTATATAAATGTGTGAAATTATTTAAAACTTGGTGTGACCAGCATGTTAGCACCTGTAAGGCTTTGTTAGGTAAAACAGATAACCCAGCATTGTGTAAGTGGATTTCTACCTTTGACTGGTATGTACGTAAAGCTAAAGTGCCACAGGATACAAAAAAATGTGCTATTTGCAATGATTCAAATGTTGCTTTTAGTATGACTTGTCATAAAAGTATTATACAAAACCTGAAACACAACCAAGATAAAATAATGCTTGAGACACAGAAAATGGTCACTGTTCCCATATATCCTGTTGTAACACATTTGCAATAGGGTGATCAAGATGTCAGAGTTTGTACTTTACAGTCTGATTTGCAGGAGTTTAAAGATTGGACTATTAAAGTTAGCAGCCAGCAGGATCTTGACCTCATGGGTCATTTTCAGACTTACTGTGATAAATGGAATGAGTCTGGTAAAATACAAAGTGACACCAGTGATTGTACACAAGAATTGTCTCATTTCGTAAAGGTTTCACAAACTGAAATTAGGACTTTTTAAGCAAACTGTTATTGAACAGGGCAGTAAAGCTATTGGCATGATAGCGGGATTAACAGATAAAATTGTATGTCTGGAACAAAAATATGAAAAACAGCTGGCTAATGCACACAGTGACACAGCTGTTGCTCGGCAGGAAGTAGACACATTACGAGCTCAGCTGGAGACACAGGAAAATGAGGCTGCTAAAGCAACAGATTTAGCTAACCATGAGCTTTTCAAATTAGAAGCCCAGTTAAAAGAATATCATTCTAAAGCATTATATACTACTGTTACCAGTCCTGTAATAGCCTCAGCAGGCTTTTCTGCTGAAGTTTATCATCAGTCCAGGATGTTAGAAACTCTCCTTAAGTGGGATAAAAAAGGGTATTTTTAATAACATGGTTGCATTTGAAGCTTGGGTTCTTAAAACTGTAGGCACTGTGTGGAATGATACACTTGCACGCTGTTTTTGGAATTTTATTCCATGACATTTTATGGCTTATATTCAGCAAAAAAAGTATTCAATACAAACTAAACACCAAAGGATGACAGCAGTATTGTTAGGCTACACTAGGGGCAATCTCTTATGCAGGCACTTTTAGGCCAGTTTCAAATGACAGTTTGTGATTCTTTACAAGAACAGGCTGAACATTTTCAGTTAGCATACATGCTAGTGCATGGCATTGATGAAGAAGACATAAAGTATATCACTTCTCAAAAAGCTGTTATGCGCTCCTTTTTGGATCATTTTGAAGGTGTCCCAGGGGACATTAAACTTATTTATGAAGAATCTTCAAATACACTCACAGAATTAGTAGATAAATTATTGTGAGCACGTATTATGTGTAAAGATAATGCCATCCATAATCAAAAAATGTACACTCCCTGTTCTGCTCCCATTGTTAGTGAAGTGAGGGGATGGAGACATGGGAGATGGATTAATCAGGGACAGCAAGTCCCACAGCAGGTAGCAGGACAACCACATCAAGGGCAAGTTATACAGGGGCAACAATGGGCACCATCAGCTCCCTTAGCCACTCAATTAACTTCTCAAGTTACTCAATCTACAGAGGGTCCTCAAAAGAGACAACCTATTTGTTATTCCTGCAAACAGGTTGGTCATACTAAAAATGATTGCAAATATTATCACAGATGGTGTCAGGAACAAGAGGCAAAGGGTAAGTTTATTACTGTAAAAAAAATTTGATAAGCCACGAATACCATGACAGCAACATGTAATACAGCCAGAGGCACAAACACAGCAGTACATTTCACAGCAATATGTGGCAGAGGGTAATAGGGGACTCCATCAGCAACCCCTATATACCACAAGCACTCAACAGCCAGTATTCCCAGTACAGCAAAGGGATGGTGTGACACCTAATGTCAATATACAAGGTAATGTTGTTAGTACACAGGATATAAATGTACCTCCTGACTTTATTCCTGACAGTTCAGTAAATCCTGCTTATCAGCAGCAAATAGCCTTGCAGCATGAACTTAATCGATCTTCTTATGTTGACTATGAAGAGGCTGAGGAAACACTGCAATTGTGTCCTTTGCAGTCCAATACTATCGAAGATTTGGGGTGGGAATTAAATCTACAATAGGGGTGTGACCCACTACCCATGTCTCTTTCTTGACTAACTTCAAGAAAGGGAAAGATGGATGACTACTTATTAACATTTGGATAGAGGGGAACCTGTGGGAAGATGTTCTTCTTGATACAGGAACGGCCGTCTCAGTGACAGGTAGGCATTTGCCTCATGACTTATCTAAACGTACATGTATTTCAGGTTTTAATAGTTCTGGGTGTCTAGCCATAGGTAGTAAGCCTGTACAAATACAATTCTCCCATCAAGGGGAACCAGTGAAAGGGGTATTTTTGATGTATAATTCTTGCACTTCCACAATTTTGGAAATGGATATATTGTCCAAAATGGGAATTGTCATAGACCTTCCTAATGGTATTATATGGCAAGGACAAGGTCCCATGTTATGTATGATTGAGACAATACATGTATCAAACAGTTCTGAAAAGGGCCGTACTGTCAGCCCTACTGAAAATGAAATATGGTTAAAGTTATAATAACAGTTGTGGTCTCGAGGGTCCACAGACTGCGGGAAGCTACACAAAGCAGTTTCTGTAGGAAGTGACAGAGATTTTATTCCACCGTTTCAAAAGCAGTATCCAATCCCAAAGGAAGCAGAGACAGACATGCAAAATTGCATACAATGATGGATTGATGTGGGAATAATTCAAAAGGGAAATAGCCCTACAAATTCACCCATATGGCCAGTTAAAAAGAAAGATGGCACTTACTGATTGGTTATTGATTTATGAAAAGTAAATCAATTCACGACTCCCCGGGCTCATCTAATTCCAGGGGTCCCAAAACTAGCAGCAAGAATAAAACCACAAAGTCAGTGGTTTACAGTCATAGACTTAGCTAATGGTTTCTTTGCAGTACCACTGCAGAAAAAAGATTGGCAAAGGTTTGCCTCTACATTTCAAAATGAACAGTATGTCATGACATGGTTACCATAGGGATTCAAAACAGTGAAGTTATATTTCACCAGACAGTTGGATGAATACTACAAAGTCTAGAATCTGATGATTCTGTTTTGTATTACATTGATGACATATTAATACAGTCTGAAACAGCAGAACAGCATTTAGCTAAAGTGACACAGGTCCTTCAAACACTGCAGGAGGCAGGGTTTAAGCTTAAAAGTGAAAAGGTACAATTCATGTCACCTGAGGTAAAATTTCTAGGTACTATTTTACATCCTTCCGAGCATACTCCTTGTTCAGAGAGGGTGCAGGGAATCTTGCAAATGGATAAACCGGTTACCATTCCGGATTTGCACAAATTTATGAGCATCATGAATTATAATCGGGAATTTATAGAGGATTATGCCAGTATGTCAGCTCCCCTGTATGATATGCTTTCTAGCCAGAAAGAATTACCCTTTCTGGAGTGGGGATCAAAGGAAAATACAGCTTTTTGTGATTTGAAGGCGGCATTGGCCAAGGCTATAGAACTAGTAGCCCCAAGTCTAACACATCCCTTTGTGTTACAGCCAGCAGCTGGACCTAACACACTCTCTGGTTCTTTTACAGGAATTGCCTCAGGGCTCTGATTCTTGAATGGAGAGGACTTTACGCCCCATTACATTTTGCAGTAGAAAAATGGCACATGTTGAGAGGGGGTGCCAGCCGTGCATTCAGCAACTTTGGCCATTTATTGGGGTTTAAAACAAACTGAATACCTAACAGCTTTTTCTAAAGGCATTATAGTACAGACAATGCATTATGCCATACAAGCTTTGGTAAATGAGACTCTGCTAAATAAGCTGATTGATGACATCAGTCAAGCAGTGTTTGCAAAATGGTTAGCACTATTTAGTGTCAAGCAAGTTACAATAAAGGCAGGAGATAAGTATTACTTATCTAACTTCATGGGATATGAAAGAAAATGACAGAAATGCATCAGGCACATTTCAAATCCAGAAAAGCCCATTCTGTCTCCTGATTTTCAGGAAGGCAGGCCATCCATTATTGTTAATGGTGCTCGATTTTGGGACAATGGACAATATCAGACAGGATTTGCCGTAGTACCAGAAAGTCATTCTATGGGACAACTGACTCTAATTCGGTTAACGGGACATATGTCTGCTCAGCGGGCTGAACTAGAAGCGATTCTTTATGTGTTACAGAATTTTCCACCCGTCAATATTTTTTCAGACAGTGCATACGTAGTTAATTCTCTGTGGCTGCATATGTCTACATGAGCAAGGAGAGGGTTTGTTGATAACATGGGCAAACCACTCAAGCATGCTTCTGTGTTGCAGACTATTTGGGATTTGGTTTGTAGTCAGTCCTTTGTGGGTTGCTACAGTATCTTAAAAGTAAAAGCTCATCAGAAAGCTATAAATGATATTTTTCAGTTAAACTTCTATGCTGATCAGATGGCAAAGAAAGCAGCAATGCAGTTATATCCTACAGAGCACCTTTGCAGAGTACCAGATGAAACCACTGCAATACATGCCATACAGACATTTTCAGTTCAGAGCTTGCAACATGATTTGCTCCAGATCCAAACTAAGTTTGGACTGCATGATGAATTAGAAAAATGTACTCTTGTGGGAGAAAGTCCAGGGCAATATTATGCAAAATGTTTTGAAGACGGCTCTAGTCTTCCTTACATACCGTACCAACAGGCACGGCAGTTAGTGAAATTTAATCATCAGGTAGTGGGACATTTGGGTACACAAAAATTATGGCCCATTGTAAAAACCAAGTATTGGCATCCAAAGTTAAAGAAAATTTGCGATTTAGTGCATGCTGAATGCTTACCATGTTTGCAGGTTAATCCTCAATTAAAAAAAACACAGTTACTAAGGGTAACTCCAGCAGATGGACCTTGGTATACCATCCAAATTGACTTTGCAGGTCCATTACCCCCAGCTAAAGGTGGGTACAAGCATCTTCTAGTGGTAGTCATCTTTTCAAAGTGGGTAGAAGCAATACCTACAAAAATAATGATGGCTAAGGCTACGGAGGAAGCCCTATGGAAAAACATTTTTTGTCATTGGGGATGGCCACGACTTATCGAATCCGATAACGGGCCACAGTTTGTCAGTAAACTGATGAGAGCTTTGTGTGATTTACTTGGTATCCAGCAACGATTTCTTGTTCCTTATCATCCCCAGTTTAACAGGATAGTTAAAACAATGAACAGGACTCTTAAGGAATGCCTTCAGAAAGCCTGCTTGGAAAAAGGCATACATTGGGTAAAACATTTGCCTGGAATCTTGCTGGGTGTCAGAGCAGCTCCACATAGTAAAACAGAAATTTCACCTTTTGAGGTCATGATAGGTAGGACAATACCTGTACAGTTACCATTTGATCCTACTGTTAGTACAAACAGACCATTATTAGAAATTGCGCAGCATCAGCAATGGTTATAAAATATTTTTGAATTGTGTCATAGTTCGTCAGAAATGCAAGCATTCAAATTACAGTCAAAGGATCCTGTTATGTCAGGAAAAAAAACCTTCCCTCTGGGACACAAGTATTAATTACAACGTTCCAGACAGATGGTTGGTGGGATAGTAATTGACAAGGACCTTTCAAAGTAATTGCTCAGTTAGAACCTCTAGTGTATAAAGTTAAAGAAAAGGAAAAAGAGCAAAATGATTCTTGTCCGTAGGGACCAGCTGGAAGTCATTAAGTGACTTCATGTTTTGTGTTTGTTTTGTAGACTTACGGTAAATGCCAAGTCTGAAACAGTTGAGAAAGCATCTATCAAAACAACCTTTCAGATTAGTACCACTTACGTGGAAAGGTTATATCATTCATAATGAAAATTCTGTTTGTTATTGTACTGATTTTACTCATTGGAGACCTTGGGGTAAGGTGTCAAACAGGAGGAATGCAAGTTTGGAAAATAAACAATGACAATAATACTCTAAACCTAGTTTGGAATAGATGACCACAAAACGTTAATTGTTTTCACGGGCAAAGACAACAGGACAATTTTACTTGTCCATATAATGCTAGTTGTACTTTCAGGCACATACAAATTCCTGATAATGTTACCTTTTGGTCCACAGTTTGGGGTCATTATTACAAATAGTCCTAAGGTAACCGTTGAATTTGTTTCCAAAGTTTCTATTAAATGTTGTCAAGTTCCTCTGTTTTATTTGGAAAAAAAGCAATAATTCAAAGGAATATCCACCATCAATACAACAGCTAGTCTTCACCTATGTGAAGAAGTGTGGTAATCATACTATACAGGGAATTAGTATTCCTCCCAATAATACGGAGCTACAACTAAATTTTACTACTGCAGTTTCTGTAATATGTACTAATGTCACAGTCATTACAGGCCATATACATTGGGCATATGTTCCATCAATATTAACAGGCAAACCTACCTCTGTTCATACAGAATATTTGGTTAAAATCTCTTTTACCTGTACAATGGTAGGCAAATACCAAAAAGTTGTAGTGCATTTTAATATCATGTTTCCAGTCACAGGCAGGTGCCGATATAAGAAGGCATGGTATGATACTCTGTTAGGTGGCTTAGGCATGGGAATGGGTGCTATTAATGCAGCTGACATTGACATTCTAACTAATTGATTAAAAGTAGTGGGGGAAGATATCTCTCAGATTGTGTATTTACAAGCATTTTGGAATCCAAATATATGGAGGACACACCTGCACAATATAAATTATCAGCAGCAATTTTTAGACAATTATAATGCTATGCAGCTGTGTCTGTTAAAATTTGACAGTAAAACAACAATTTTTGTGAACTGGACAAAGTGTACGATGTAATCTTTGTATGTGGAAATCCAGAAAAATAGAGTACAAGCTGAACTTATGTCACGGAATGAAAATGTTTGGCAACAATTGTTTGCCAAATGGATACCTAATACCAATTGGATTAGGTTATTCACTGAAGTAGCTTATTGTACTCCAAAATATTGCACAGGAAAGTTTATGCATTATAATGTTACTGATGCAACTATTATGTGTCAATTTACTGTGTTACCTATGATATTCCTCATACCAGGAGGATATGAGTATTGGTTGCCACAATTTGAAGGTAATTATATAGATATGAAGGGAAAAACACATAAAATTGAGTACTGTACTCAGACTCAAAATGGGTTAATTTGTGGACAGCATTCACCTGTCTGTGAACCATGCTTACTGCAGCATTCCGTTAATTTGTGTAAATGGACTATTATGCCTTCTTCTTTTCAAATGTTTATAGACGTGTCTCCTCAGTATATTTGTCTGGTTACAGATCAAAATATAGGTCATATCTTAAAGTTACCTTGTGTTTATTGCAGTGTTAATTTCCTTAAATGGAATAATAAAAGTTATGTGTTCACTGAACATATAGAAGTAAATGTTTCCAAGAATTGGTATTATGACAATGCAGTTTCCCAATATTACTGTATCTTTGAATAATTTAAAAAATATAATGAACAATACTAAAATTCTCAGACAATATCTGGAAAAAAGAAATAAAAGTATTCTGTATTATGAGGCATTAAGCATCATTGCAAAAAATAAACTACTTAGTTTGGCTGAAAAGACCAAAAAAGACACTGCCCACAGTTGGTGGGATATATTTGCTGGTTGGTCAAATTCGGGGAAAAAAATGTTAAATTGGTTAATACATCCTGTACTAGTAGTGTTAGGCATTATGGTCATACTAACCCTCTGGAACTGTTACATAAGTTGCCATTTGCAAAAAACATATAGAGTTCAGCAGATCATGATGGTTAACCTAAATAAACTGGAAAAGGTTTCAATGTGTACAACTGAAGAAAAAGTTAAAAATGAACAGTCATTTTCTGCCTTTTAAATAAAGAGAGGAAACTGTGAGAGAAAGGAACAGGTTGGAATGAATTTCTGTATATTTTTTCTTTAAATGTGAACTAATGTTCTGCATTTTAACTAATTGTAGAGTGCACTCAGTTTAAACTCAGTTACCTGACTTGGAAAAATATGTAGCTTGGCATTCATTGTTAAATGGAAGCAGAAGCAAAATATGTTAACTATGCAGCTTTGTGAAATTTATTATCCATCAGCAGGTCATGATGAACTCTTGTATGCAGCTGTGTCTCGTCAAATAGGATGTGCGAGATAAACCAAGGCCGAAGGAGTTATTCTTCAGAAAGGAACATTTGATATATGGGAGAAGGACTGATAATAAACCAGCTTTAAAGAAAAGACATGTTATTCTGACAATTCACTAAACTGCTGATGCAGGCAGAAAAGACACTGTGAATATTGGGACTTCTTCCTTTGTATCAGGTCTTTTAATTCTTCTATGATGTAGCTGAAGTTACATTTGGTGTGTAAAACTTTCATTGTTATGCTAGGTGTAAACCTTGTGTGCAGTAAATGAATGTTGTAACAGCAAAACTATCTCAGTGTTTTCATTGAGTAAAGGTACAGACTACCAGAAAAGTGTAGTTTAACGGTGTTTAACAGTACTAATTATCTCTTTATTTAACATCAGCTTCTGTTCTAGATTCAATTAACAACTCTACCAGAGTCAGAGAGGGTCTTTCCCTTTGGATTCCCCTAGCCCTTTCTCTTTGCCTATACCCTATTGGTCCCTTATACGGAAGGCAGTCTCTAGCCTGCAGTCCAAATGTCTTCTTGGCCTCTTCCCATTCTATTACCTTTCCCTGTCTAGTTATTTGCTCCCAATACATTGTTTCCCTTAGCAGTTTTCTCCACTAAATTACAGCCCTCTCTGTTCTCTGTACCTCTAATTATAGTCATCCTTATCAGCAGAATCTTCTTTCTCCATTCTCTTGTTGTTTTAGTTCCTAGAATACTTTCTGGTACTTTAGTAACATTCATACAGAATATTATTTTCATATTCTCCTTAAGGATCTGCATCCAAAATCCCATTCTCTCCTTTTTTGAATTTCCACACTACTTCATCATTGTTGTTTTCCACTTTGAATTATAAATTTCTGCTTGTGTTATGCATATGAGCCTTAACTGTGTAGCTCTAAAAATATCCCTTCAGACTACCTTGTTCTGTTGGAAGGATCAACTTATCCCACTTGACCCTTGCCCTCTTCCCCTCCCAGATAAAATTACTGTCCACAACTTCTCCTGAGGTTGATAAAAAAAATCAGTCTCTGATCTGTATGTAAAACTAAGGGGCGTAATAATATTTTCACTGCTTGTATCTTGCTATCTATATCCATGAAGAAGAGCTTCAGTTTTGCAGTTATTGTATTATCTTTTATTTAGTTTCTTCCCATATACCCTTAGTGGCCATAACAGAATCCTTTTTAGTTTCTTAAATAAATTAGAAGAAATAGGGGGCTTAAAAAGGATTCTGTTATGAACACCAAAAACAATAGCACAACTGGATAAAGACTATTTCTAAAAGAATAACTTGTCAGTTCCTTAAGTAAATTAGAAGAAATAGTCACTGTGGCTTTAAATATATATATATATATATAAACACTTTTATCAAGTGACAGAAAACAAAAAACAGTAAGCACTTTCACAATTCACAAATCACTTCTTCAGACATTCTAATTCAGCTCAGTTAAGAATTTGAAATCAATTACGACCAATCAGAAAGCAGCTTCAATCACTGTTTGTGTAAACACATCATAAAGGCATGAATACTCCCACGTTGATGGATTTATTTCGTTTTCATATAATACAGTGCAATAATCTAGTCATACATGTTTTAAAGGTTTTAATATATTTTGATATTATATTACGTATTATATATTATGCCGTGTTTGTTTTTGTATGCTCTTAGATGTGTTTATGCAAACAGTCTTTATCCAGTCATGCTATTGTTTTTGGTGTTCATAACAGAATCCTTTTTAATCTATACTCTTAAATACTTCATTTTATCATGTCCCCATAAAGATGGGTATTGCTGAACCAGTTCAAGACTGGGCACATAATTTACAGCTATAGTCTTTATTTTGTCTTCATTAATTTTATATCATGTAAAGACTTGAGATTGAAAGTGTTCCACAACACTGAGACATCCTTTTCCGGATTCATCAGATACAAAATAATACCATCTGCAAATAAAGCCAACTTTTCTTAATTACCATACCTATTCTATCATTAAAATTCTGAGTCCCTTAGTTTCTTTGCCAGTGGCTCTAAATACAATGCAAATAACAAAGGCGAAAGAGGACCCCCTTGTATAGGTCCTCTATTCAGACACAAAGTAGCAGGGAGGAACCCTCCCCCTTTGATTTTTGCCTTTGATGCCTCATATATCCTTATTAACTCTATTATTGTATTTAGCAATGCAAACACTTCCATCGCCCTACTCATAAAATCCCAGCGTACTCTGTTGAAAACTTTGTCTAAATCAATACCCACCAACAACAACAGTATTCACATTCTGCTTCTCTCTGGATCATCAGTGTACTACTTAAGGTTGTCAGATATTTGCCTCCCCTCCACAAAACTACACTGGTCCATATCTATTACTTTAGCTACTATAAAACACATTATAATCATGATTTAAAATTGAAATGGGCCTTTATGAAGCTGGGTCTGCTGGATATTTACCATCTTTAGATATTACAGCCACCACAACTTTCTTCCAGGATATTGGTGCTTCACCTCCTTTTAAAATGCTGTTAAACAAAACCTTTCAGATCTTTATCAATTTCTTCCTCCCTACTTTCCAAATTCCCACAGGAATACCATCTGTTTCTGGAGACTCTCCAGCTGATTGATTATATATCACCATTTTATCTCATCTCCTCCTGTCTTAATTATTAATTGTTGAGCTTCATTTACCTCTAACCTTGGCATAGCTAAGTATTTCATGAATATTTCCATTTGTACTTTTTTGTTGATTTCCACATTCCTCTACTTTATACAAATGTTCCTAAAATTTGCTAACATGTCTAATACATGTACAGGATCCTGGTTATTTTTCTTGTTATAGGCTCCCTAAGTTTGGCAACAACCCTTACTACTTTCTGTTGTCTGAGCCATTGTGCTAAAAGTTTTTGTGTTCTGGAGTTACTATAAAAAAATATTGCTTAACAGCAAACTTTCTAAGCTCTTATGTATTATCCAGATGCTCCTTTATTTTCTCTTTAGTACTTTGCAGTTGTGCCTCTTCTTGTTCTATAAGAGCCCCCTTATTCTGCAATTTTAACCTTTGTCAGTCCCTCAAAATAATTCTTGTTTCTTTACCATATCTCTCTTTCTTTTATTTCAGCCCTATTTTTAAACTATTTTAAACTCACTAGCTATAACTTCTGAAGAAATTTCTGCTTCCCTAATAACTCTCAAACAATTTCCACTACCCATTCCTTAAAATTCTCTCTCTGTTTTTAACAGGTAGGTGGGGAAGTACCAGTGTCTTATTTGTACTTCATTACCATGCATTTTAATCCTAGCTGTTATTGGTGCATGATCTGAAATAGTTATTGGATATGTGTCAAAGCTTTCAATTAAATGCACGTTCCTGTGAAATATAATTTCTGTCTAGTCTAGCCCAGTTATTGTACCTCTGGGAATGATATGTAAGTTCTCTCTGAATTCTTACTACTAAATTCACACCTTCTGTAGAAAATGTTTTCATTATTTTCTTCAGTAATCTACGCTATTTTGTTATAGTTTTCCTTCTAGATCCCCTAGATACATCTTCACTGTTGAAAATCAAGTTCCATTCCCCACCTATAAGTAATGCCCCCTACTATCTGATTTATTTCTCCTAAAATTTCTTAAGTTCCATAATAGCAATTTTAGGTGTAATATCAATACATGCAAGCGTAATCCTCTTTTCTTTCCAGTAGCTCCTTGTTAACACAAATCTACCAAATATCGTTTCCTCTTCTTTCACTATTGGAGCTCCTCTAACAATTACTATAAGTACTCACCTTTTCCCTTGTCCCTGATATTCTGCTGAATATCCATCCTGAATTCCTTTCTTTATCAAATTCACATGCTCACTTCTTTCCAATTCTGTCTCCTGTAGCACTGCTTCATACTCTTATTTGTCTATATCTGTGAGGCCATTCTTGTTCCAAAATAATGTGTTTAGTGTAGCTATTATGATAAGAAATTAGCATTCCACCTATTATATATGACAGTTTTTTAAAATGTCTATTTCTAGCTTTTGTGCTACATGTACCCACTAAAGTTTGGCAAGGTGATCCTTCATATAGTTGTTTCTTGTCATATCTATTTGAACTTATGTCACATTTTGCAAGACTTTTTGTTTTAATGAAAACCCTCAGACAAGCACACACGCCATTCCCATAACCAGTTAATTTAAAACAAACACACAAAACTTTGTATGTCTTCAAATAATGAGCTTTAACCCTTCTAGGTTCATAGGTGTTTACTAGGCTAATGATCACAAGGGCCTTTTTAAGCCTAGCCATGCATCCCAAATAATTGACAACTTCTGGTACCCTTGGTAACTGTAAGCAAGGGCTTGGGTGATTAAATTATTTACAAGCAGGGGCCTGAGAAATGAACCATTTACAGGCTGCCTATGTCCATTAGAGTAATAGGTTCCAAACTAGGAATGAATTTCCTGTTCCCCATCCAAGTGTCTAAGTTACACTTGAATTGGGTTAGGGAGGATCTCTGCTTCACATGGATGGGGAGGCTATTCCAGAGAAGGGATAGTCTTTGAGATACGTGCCTGTCTCTCCAGTAGGTCATGTTTTTGTCAAAGGCAAGGTTTAAGTCTTTAGAACTGGTAATTCTGATGCTGTTTGTTTTGCAAATATGCAGGAGGTCCATCAGAGTGGGGTCTGACATGTATGTCAGATATAGGTCTCCCTTCAACAGCCTATAGGAGACAGAATACAGGGATTTGGCCTTGAGGCAGCCTGCATATGACATGTTAATTATGTCCTGTATTCTTTTAGTGAGGAACCTCTGTGGATGTTCCAATTGTTGGATATGTCTGGTTAGGTACATACCAAAGGTAGCAGTGTACTCAATGATGGGTCTAATGAATGCTGAATACAGTGGAATAATGACTTCCTTGGATCTAGGTGCCATAACTTTGTTTATAAGTTGCACAACGTTGAATGATTTTCTCACTACTGTAGATTCATGATGGTCAAAGGCTAGATTACTGTCTATGTGTGTCCCTGAGTCCCTGACTACTGGGTCAACTCTTAGTGGGTGTGTTGCCAATATGATAGTTAGCAGGGGTGGATGATGTTCTGAAGGATACTAATATGAAGTTCTTGGCATTTAGTTCTAGTCCTTGGTTCTGTTACCAGCTGCTTGTTTGTGTCAGTGCTTCTTGGAGAAAATTTGCATTGGTAGGGGATTCAATGATGGCTCCTAATTTGCAATAATCTGCAACTTTAATCAGCCAAAGGCCACTGACATTGCAATTGACTTCAGAGAAGTAAATGCCAAAAAGGATTGGTTCCAGGACTGATCCCCGAGGGACACTGCTTGTGACTGGCCTCTTTGTAGAATTGGACTC
Organism: Protopterus annectens; assembly: GCF_019279795.1. Classification (NCBI taxonomy): domain Eukaryota; kingdom Metazoa; phylum Chordata; order Ceratodontiformes; family Protopteridae; genus Protopterus; species Protopterus annectens. The sequence goes on from NC_056747.1 coordinate 976,910,792, forward strand.
CTCAATTCTAACTTCCTAGGTTCTGTCTGTGAGCCAGCTGGCTATCCACCAGATGACATAAGGCTTTGTTACCAACCTCATGAGTTTGTCAACAATTCCCAAGTAGGGTGTTGCTTTGGACACCTTCTCAAAAAAATCCACCAGGGTGAGTAGATATAACCTGCCCTTGACAAAACCAAATTGGGTTTGCTCCAGTGTCTGGAGATTTCTTATGTCATTATTGATCATTTACATAATAATTATTTCCATGGTTTTGCATATGAGACTAGTGAGACTTATGGGTCTGCAGTTTCCAGCGTCTGTAGATGGCCCACCTTGTGCAGAGGGATGACTGTTGCTGTTCTCCATTCATGAGGCATGAAGCCTGTTACAAGACTACAGTTAAATAGCAATTCCAGAGGCCTGGTAGGTCATAGTTTATGTTTTTTAGACGATATCCTTGCATATTGTCTGGGCTCATTGATGCAGTGTTATTGGCCTTAGAAAGAGCATTAAGGACCTGTTCCCTAGTGATAGCAGGGGGAGTTATGTTTGATGTTTTTTCCTGAGAGAAGGTTATGTGGGAGAGAGGGGTAAAGTTGGAGCTGAATTTGTTGGCCAGTAGTTTTTTTTATATATTCTGGTTCAGTGTAGGTGACTTCATTAACAATGAGCTCTGCACACAATTGTATATTGCCTTTGAGGTTGCGAACATAGCTAAATAATACCTTGTGTTTGCCCTTGGCTTGGGAGGCCAAATGTGCCTCAAATTTGGCTTTGGTAGACTTTAATTGTCCTCTCAGTTGTTTGTTTAGTTTTATGAGAGTTCTTTTATCCTGCTGGGTGCTGCACCTCCTAATATTTGCCATGATTTTCTTCCTTCTGTTGTACAACCCATGTTGTGATTCCACCAGAGTGCTTGTTTTTTTCAGCTAGTTTTGTACTTCCCGGTGAGCACAGCTGCCTCTGTGCAGCTATTAACATGCTTGCATAGGGTTTCCTTGAACAGTTCTGCATAGGCAGCAGTGTTCTCAAGCTTATGGGTGTTTAAAATTTTGCCAGGCTATCAGTTAAGTGGGAAGTTAACCTTAGAGTAGTTTCTGAATATTCCAGGGTTAGCTGGGGTTCCAGGTTTTATTTTTACTTCAAATGAGACCATTTTGCGGTTTGACCTTATCAGAGAAGACATTACACTAGGGGGTATGCATCACTCTCTGATATTTCTGAAGACCAAATCCAGTATAGTTGCACCCGTGGTCGGTGTACTGACAATCTGGTCCAGGGAGTTGTGATTACAAAATCTAGGAATTTCTGCACCTGTAAGTTTGATGTCATACATGATTCTCAGTTAATAGTGAGGTAATTAAAGTCACCCATGAATACGGTATTGGGTTGGATGGTGAGTGTTTCCAATAAAATTAAATACATGGTATGGCTTTCCTGGGTCATAGAGGGGGACCTATTGCTTGCAAGGAAGTGTTATTGGATTTTGTCTATGTTGATCTGAACTTGGAGCAGCTCAAGTACATTTTCCTGTCTGACCAGCTTTGAGGTATATTCATTTTTGATGTAAATTGATAATCCTCCACCTTTAGTCCCTTTCTGTGTAGTAGCTGGTCTAAATGTGTGGAAGGCATTGTAATCTGGCACTGTCAGTGTGCTCTCTGTGGCTTTAAACCATGTCTCATTGCCCACAGACATTAGCATTCTCTAGGGTAAATAGAACTTCTAGGGAGTGGATTTTTTTTTTTGCTTAGACTCCTAGCATTGAGCAGTGACACCTTTAGATTTTCTTGGTTTTGATTTGCTATGTCAGAAGTACTTTCAGTTTGTCATTGCCTAAAAAAGGCACTATGGAGGAGGAGAAAGTTTTAGCTAATATTTGAAAGCCTAGAGGGGAGAGGTGCAGGCCATCCCTGGTAAAGCAGTGTGGTCTGTTGACCATCTCCTTCAATGCTGACAAATATTGTGCCCGCTTAGAATGACACCAGAAACTAAGCCAGTTATTAAAGTCAGTCATGTTTGATTTGTATTGTGGCATCATCCTTGGAGAAGGTAAAATGATGCTCAGTGCTAGGCTCATACCAGCCCGAGACACATACTCTGAGAGATCCATGATGTTACTCTTCATATAGTCTAGGGATTTATGTCTCAGGTCAATTACACCTACATGGACTATGGCTGAGTCATACTGGTACTTGTGGTCTAATGACATGAGTGCATGTGTAATGTGGTGGATCCTGGCCCCTGATAAGCAACTGACTGTGACTTTTTCCTTACTTAGCTTGGTGAGCGGGACATCACAGTGTATCTCTATGGAGTTTCCAATTACCAGAATTTTGGATTGTGTGGTGGTCTGCCTTATGGGCTTAGAAGTAGAGATGAGATGTGTCTGTATGTCTTAATGTAGATGTTGCTTTGAAAGAGTGCATTTGGGGCTGTTGAGGGTATTTGTTATACATACTTAATCTAGGAGGACTTTATGGTTTAGGAAGGAACTCATTCACTCTGGAGCAGCTCTTTTGAGTGTGCACCTTTAACCCCTAGTGGGCGTGGCTTAAGCCTTTAAAAACTAAGTTATCACCTTAGAGTTCTAGAAAACTCTCATTGAAAGAGGTCAAATATCAATAGAGTTGTGTTTGCCATCACATATGGCTCAAGACAAAATATCCTGGTACCTTGTAAGTAACATGGTTTTGGAATTATTAATGCAAATATGAACAATCCATATTTGATGCCTAGAGGAGCAGTAGGGGTTAACTGCAGAAGACGCCTGGAGGAGCACTCGGCTGTAATGAGTGGCTCAGCATATGTGTGTCTATGTATCTGCTTTGAATTGTGTGTGATGGGTGCAGCATGTGTACTACTGACAACCTTATTGACATTAGGAGTGATTTTATGTGAGAGCTTTGCCTCCAGTGACATTGTGTAAATATATCTCTCACATACCATAACAACTTAAGAATTAACTGGTTATCAGTAAACATGGACGGTTTATACATTGTCTCAGGATGCCCATATCCACAAAGCTGGTAGCAGAGATAGTGGGAAAGTTCATATCCATGGCAACAGACCCTTTTTTATTGATTAAATAGTTGGAGTGAGACTATAAAATAATGTCAGCAGTATCTGGTTTACAACTCTGCAGGCAGTGCTTGTCACTGCAAAGTAGTTGTCCTGTGTACAGCTAGGTATTGGTGAAATTTCAACAGTGTTTTTACAAGAAAAAGTCAACTCAAGGTGTCTGTGTGTATACAGGGCACTGCCAAACAGTTGAAGGGAAACTAATAAGTAGACCCTGATGATTTATGGATTAAGTATTTAGGCAGATATTCTGAAGTTAGAAGTAAATTAGGCATCACTTACAGAAAAGAAAGAATTAGCTTGTCAAGAATGATGAAAAAAGGGGAGGTGCTTGAATGGATACTACCTGGCTAATGCTAGTGCTGGTCTCACCACAGCTTCATATGGCTGGGATACAGTGCTCCTTTGTTTCTTTTCTCACCAGAAGTAAAATAGTAGCACCAATCTCAAAATGGGAAGCAGGACACAGGGTGTTTGGTGTCCACAGTCTTGTCCCAGATGATGCAAGGGTCTATAGGCTTGTTGTAGGTTTTTCTTGGTAGATCCTTTGAATAGTAACCAGACCAATCAGGAAAGTCAAGCACAGACACTCGCTGCCTAACTATAAACAGTGAGGAATCAATGCACTCTGCTGCTTCTCTCAGTACAAATTCCAAGCTGGCACCTATGTAGCAGTTATTGGGCTTTCTGGTAATCAGCAGTCTCCAGGAAATGTTCCTATGCTCTTTCTCTCACTAGGAGCAAAACAGAAGCACTAATACCAAGATTATTACTGAGAGGCAGAATGTGGGCTCTCTAATAATTGGTGGGCTTGGAGTAGATGTAGATTTTAAAGCTAAGACAAAAATATGTGTTAATATTGTAAGAGCTGCAGTGTGCACTAAGCAGTTAGATGTGAAAGAGGGGGTAACTTAACCTTTAGCTATCTAAGAAGAATACTATGATCCTCTAGGAAAATGTTCTGAAGACAGCTGGAAACAGCATCTTGACTTTTTTACCTGCCTCTTGACATTCCCTGATTGCTGGGATAAAATTATTTCTCTTTTGCCCGGTGTACAGTGAATAATCATTTCTCACAAACACTACTCTGTCCAGTTTTTAATATTTTGCCCTTCTGCCACAGTTTTATCAGGATCAACTCTTTCTGCTGGATATGATTGCATCTTTACTGATGCAGAGGTCTTGGCTGCTTTCTCATGGCCAGGTTTGGAGAATACACACAATATGCCATTTGAATTAAGAAATCCTGTTGTGGAATACAAGTCCAGTTACATGCATGCATGCATACTAATATTTCAAGCACAGGCATTGATACCCTTCTGGACTGCCAATATACCAAAACACTTGCTCACATAAAACGTGTCCAGGCTGTTCTTAAAAATATCTAAACTTGCTTTAATGTAATTTGTTATTCTGTTCCATGCATCAGCTGCTCTCTCAGAGAACCAGTTAGAACACTTCTCATTCCTATAGAATTTTCTACATAGGTTGTCTGATGATTCTCTACTACTTTTTGATAACCTCAAACATCCCCAGAGGTAGTTGTCTTTACATGTCCTATATACCCAAATTCGATCTCCTCTTAGATATCTGTAAGAGACACTGTACAAATTCAGATATTTCAGCCTTTCATAAAAAAATTACATTTTTCACATCCATGGATGCCCTTGGTATATTTCCACTGTACTCATTCCAGTTTACTCATGCTTGTTTTTATAAGGTTTCCATATTGTTATTCAATACTCAAGCTTGGGTTGAATGTAACTAACAAACAATTACTTCATCATTTCTGATTTCTTAGACTTTATAAATCTTTGTTTTTATACAACCTATAGTTCTATAACTATCATTAACCAATTGGTTGATATAATTAGAAAAACTTAAAGCTGGATCCACCCATATACCCAGGTCCTAAATTAATCTACAGTTTCATCTACTGTGTTTACCTTCCAATTTATGTCTCCCAGATCTCATATGCTTAAGTTTTGATGTATTTATCAGCATAATATTCACCTGTGCCCAAATTGTGAATTTAGTCAAGTTCTTTTGCAGACATGCCCTCTCTGTAACACATGTAATTAGTTTACTCAGTTTCAGGTAATCTGCACATAGAGTGTAGAATACCTCACATGAAAAAGTTAGGTCTGAAAGATACAGTCTAAACAAGTAAGAGCGTAGACTGATCTGTACTTTCATAAAAGTATTGCAGTCTGTTCCTTCCAGTTTCTCTGGTACATCAGAAAATCCTAGGTTTTCTCTACTTGCTGTGTTCTCTAACTGTACATTTTTGAAACAGCGCTTCTTGAGCAGTCTCATACTCGGCCACTTTTTTCATCATTTTAGCCTCTGATTATTGCAGTTTTATCAGTTCATCTGAATATTTGTTTAAAGAGTCTTCCATTTTTCCAGCCTTTTGTTATTTCAGTTGCTATATTCCTTCAATGTTTAATTTATTTTAATCAGCTCTGAGCACATTTGATTGATTTTTTCCTCTAAATTACTGGAGGCCATCTCTTGTACTAAAGCTGGAGTTTGGAGCTTGAACTGCTTTTTGCTGAATATATGCAGAATTCTTCCCAGTCAATGTTTTCTCTTCATCTTTTTCTAATTGATTTTCTTTCAGAGTCTCTATAGTTTCTTCTTTGCTGGCATCCAGGCAGTGGACTTACGAGCCCTTATCTATCAGGTTCTTTTTCACACTGCGAGAGCTGAAATTAAGATGCTCATTAGTGTGCAGCCATATTGGGAAGCTTTGATGAAAGAGTTGTTGATCAGTCGACAAATCCTTCCGGAATACTTATAATTTCTGCACGTTTGTTGATATGTTGTCCCAGCAATTACTAGGGGATGGTAGCATATGAAGACAGTTTTTGTCATGGGTGAGCATGACATTTTATATTAATAATGGGTGAATATGTTATTTATTTACTTATTTATTTCATTTTCTTTGTTAAGAAAATCCTGCTGAGACAAATGCTGTATTATATGGCCTAACCAGAATAAAGCTCTGTAGTATAAGGCGAGTGAGTAATTATCAATCTAAGTAGCCTGTCTTAATGAAAATGGAGAATTCCTAAAGGAAGTCCTTGTGGGTAACCGGCATTCTAAATCCAAACAATAACAGCGACTGGAATCAAACCAGACCCAGATACTGGAGGTCAATAATACTAACCACAGTACCACCATGCTACTCATTTGTATCCTGTATCTTTGAGCAACACCTGCTGTTAGTGTATTTGCGGTCAGGGCTGAAGAGCACTTCTTGTGTAGTATAAGATGTAGCAAGCAGTTTGGTACATTTTTAAACAATAAAGAACCTTTTTAATCTACAGGTATGAGGGACCTTGTTTTTTTAGTCCTAAACCAACAGGTCAAGGAGTCACCAGATCAGGATTAGTACATGATGCCCGAATAGGTAACCCTGGCTCTGCTAGAAAGCCATGAGCCATGAACATTATTCTTATGGCTCTTTTCTTTGATGATGATAAATTAAAAATAATTTTTAATAGTTTCCAGTAATGCTTACTTGTTACTTTACTGTTCTCAGCAAACGTATTTCAAATCAGAAAAAGAACATTTCATAATACGCAGTGGCAGAGTTGATCAAGATAAAAGGCTTCACAAAATAGTAAGTTGTAAACTCGGAATTTCATGCAGTTAATGAGTATGTCATAAATGAATGGTTTAGAAGGTAGAACTATCAAGAGCTACATTCTTGGGAAGAAAGGATTATTGTCTCCATGTAGCACACCTGCTGATAAGATACACATAAATATAAGAACTTCTAATTATGTCATAGGAGGCTAGTAGGCTATTGACCTGTAGGTCATTTCAAGACTAGCCATTTCATCCCAATGTAATACCATAGAGACTCTAGTCAATACCCGGGATTGTATTTAGTAATGACTGCCCATGTCCAGAAGGGTTGTGGGCACTATCCCCAGTATGAATTTATAGTGCTCCATCCACTTGTCCAGGTTCTTTTTGAATAGTGTCATAGAGGTGCTCTGCTTCACATGACTTGGCAGCCTATTCCAGAGATGCGGCAGTCACTGGGAGACAAATCTGTCCCTCCAGCACATCCTATTCAAGGTGTGGGTCATATTTAGGTCCCTGGAATGGGTATAAATATTAGTCTAATATCTCTGAAGATCTTTTTAAGTCTAGTCAATAACCTGAGGTCAGAATCAAACCCTGCTCTTTTTGTTGATGAGACAAAGACCATAACCATTATGCCAAACCCACCACCGTACTGAGCCCATGTCTCTAATAGCTGTTTAATTACTCAGTACATCTGTAATGGAACACTTATTGAAGTAGATACACAGCAATGGAGCATACAGGAAAACAAAAATCAATATGTCACATTATACTATGATAAAAAGGATTAATATTTTCTCTACCTATCTTCATAATAGAGTTTACTTCTTTCTTGACTGCCTGCTGATCTTAAAGTCTTAATTATTCTCAAAACATTACTACCTTAACTCTATTTTTAATTTAATTGTAGTCTTTTTAACTTTGGCTTTTAAATTATTTATGGGTTTTCAAATATACCACATGGTTATCAGTTAAGCCTAACAGTGCATTGGAAATGCTGTCTTACAAAACTGAACCTCAAAGGGGTAATATCACATTTTTTTTGTGGTGGGAGGATGGATATCTGTTATGAATTCATGCTAATTTTCATTGCTTTTTAAAATAATTGCATGTGGCAGCAAAGTCCAAATAATTTTGCTATTCTTGGTAAATTTGAGGTGGTAGTGGTGGTGGTGATTGGGGGAGGGGATTGGGGGTTACCAGTAGTATCAGGCATCACTGGTTGGTACCCTTGTAGGTCCATTGCTAACACTGTCTTCTTGAGTGCTGATTGGCATGTGCTTCCTATCACACAGACCCCAGGATTTACTAATCTTCTATGTAAGTCTAGCTTAGTCTTACACGGAAGTGCCAGTCTAAGAGTATGATGGCAGCGCACCATGCATATTAATGAGGGTGCACTGGCTCAACTCTAAAGCTTACACGGAGCGTGGACGAGTGTAGGGGGTGTGTCAGACTGCCAAGCAGTCCAAAAATCCATGCCCCTGCAATGAAAAAATGCCACAATGTCAAGTTACATGAGCGAGTCCGCTCACATGTGCACAATGTAACACTACACTCCCCCATATGTTAAACAACTGACAAAATTAAAAATAGAAAGATTTTAAAATTTTTTTTATTTCATCCAATATAGCTGCCCTTATTTGTGCATGTTTGCGTGGGTTTGCACATTGCTTAGCAGCTTAGACACCAGAAGAGGATAATAAGAAAAATATATGCAAATTAAGCAAAATAGCGATAGTGTAGGGGTTAGAGCCTTCGCACAAAGAGGAGGCATTCCCGGTTCAAGTCCCACTACTGCATGTTCCATTTTCTGATGGAAATCTGTATACAAAAATATTTCCTGACATTTTTAATGTATAAGTTTTGTAAAAAGCATTGAAAAGTTAAATGTAGTAGCGAACAAATTATATATATATATGAAGGTGAAATGGTTATGCATTCTGAGGCACGAGTACTTTATTTTAAGCAATATAAAGTACTGCTAAGCACATTTTTACCAGTATTGCGCATATTTAAATCCAATTGCTCATAGCTGCGCTTCGCGTTAACCAGCGCAATGTCTTTGCGTGTAGCTGTGCACCACGCTAACCAGTGCAATCACAATGGATTTGCGCATAGCCGTGCACCACGGTAACTAGTGCAATGTCAGGCAATGTCGAGCAACGTCGAATAACGTTGAGCAACGTTGGGCAAAGTCAGTCAAAGGTGAGCAAAGTCAGTTAAACACAGCCACACCTCCTTTACTGTACCTTAACCAGTCAGGTCTGCCCAGTAGGAAAATAAAAAGCAGTGACAGGGCTCAAACTCAGGATACTGAGCACTATAGTCGCAGTACGTAACCACTAAGCCATGACAGCATTTCATAAACATGCACTTTCAACAGACACATATCTATCAAAGGAATTTTAAACATTGCCAACATCAGCTAAGCAGGTGTGCCTACAGCTGAGTTTTTTCAAAACTGGCCAATCACAAATAAGTGCGGGAAATGAGGCATATTTAAGCTCCACAGGCGGGAATACTTGCTATAACTGGTTGTAGCTTCCTTCTGCAGTCAGCATGGCCGGTGTTGGAGAAGGCACTCAATTTAGAGCACAATGCTGGAGCATTGAGGAGTCCAAAGTAATGGTTTGGCTCCTTGTCCACAATCATGAGGAAAGACTCCTGCTGGGCCAGTACCAGGGTACCCAATATAAAACGGAGGCCTGGAACAGTCTTGCTCGTGATCTCACCAGTGCCACTGGTGTTCTTCGGACTGGTGAGCAGGTCAGGCACCATTATTCTGACCTGAAGTGACATAGGGCGGATCAACTGGACCAGTGGATCCAGGAATCCCGTGCCATGCCTAATGCCCCAGTACTGAGTAAGTAGCCATTGTATTAAGTAGTTAAGAATTGCTATGCTTGTCTATACTATGGATAGGTATGTCTCAATATCACTGCATTTACTTCACAGTTGCAGGTGTCCGGGCTATGAATCAGCAAGCCCATGAAGATAGGCTGCCATCAGGCAGGTTAGTAATTATTCTGCATGCACTGTTATATAAAATAAATGAGAGAGCCTTCAAAAAGTGTTTTAACCCAATAAATAAAGGTGTAATAATCCTTTAATAAATGTATAATTCCTGGAGTGCGTCTGTGTCATTTTCTTTGATATGTTGTTGTACTGTTGCATTCTACAAATAGTAGTGTTGTATTAAGCAGTGTCAACCCACATTTGGGTAGGCCCATATAACGTGGATGAAGGGAGTGCCAGTAGCTTTTATGCATATTTACAGCCCTCAACTGTTGGTTCATGCCCAGTATGTACAGGTTAATCTGGCACATGAGTAGCTTGGTATTGTGTTCCCCAAAAATGTCAGTGTGCTGCCAGAAATGTAGGGAGCTGTTAACATATAACTGATACTTTCACCAGAACATATCTAGATAATAATTATATGAAAGTAGAGCTGTCAGTGTACCATCTTAGCAGTAGTGTGTGTGAGCAACTCTCAAAATATGTAGCAGTAATATCTGCATCTTGGACAGTTTGTATGTAAGATACAGCTCATGTATATATTGATCTAGCAAAATCCAATTGCACAATATAAGAACATTGGGTAGTGTAATAATACATGTAAGGGACATATAACTGCCGTTAATAGGAATGTAGTGAAAACTAGAAGGATATATAAGTTGTTAATTGAGCTATCTTTTGCCACCCTACTGTATGTGCATAAAAATGCAATTCCACACCTCAATCGGTATGTCTAATCCCAAAACATTTGTTGGGAAATATGTCCTATTGGTTTAGAAATATTTGCATTTATTTCTATGCATGTGCCCTGTTAAAATACCAGAATATTGGTGGCCTGTTGCCATTAATTCAACCTGCATGCTGTTGTAATGTCCACTATTGTTATATATATATATATATATATATATATATATATATATATATATATATATATATATATGCATGTGTTATGCTTGCTTTTCAACTGTTGAAAATCTGGTGTGTTGGGTTAATGGGAATACTTCTGCATGTTGTTATAACTAATTGGGAATGCTGTTGACTGTTACTAACCCATATCTTTATTAAACTCCCCAAAACATAGTTCGTATGGGTAGGCCGGTCCCAGCGGACCCACCTGTCCCACCTCAGCTGGCCATGGCACCTGGCACCAGCAGATCCAGTGCCCAGCCTGGGACCTCCTTCTCCACTGGCCCTGTGCCACCTTCGAGTGGAAGCACTGCAGGCGATGGGGCTTGGCCACCCATGCAAGTGTGGGCAGAGGAGGGCCTCCTATCACCCTTCGAACAGTCTGGGCTGTGATGCATAGAGAGATTGAACGTTCTGTTGCAGAACCTCTACGCCAGCTTGACCCTCGAGTGGCGCAACTCCTGGGTCAGCCTATCCCTCCTACACAACCCCCAGCACGGCCACCCTCTGGGCCGTGAAGGTGCAGGGGTGACTGCCCATGGGTGGGGACCTCAGTCCCACTGTTTCCTTCTGGGGGCTCATGGGCTTGCGATTTCCAAACATCCCTCCCCGTCAAAGGTGTTCACCCACCACATGTGTCATATACCTCCCCTCTATGCATCTTGTTTGTCTTGTCTGTTTACCTCCTCAACCTACCTCCCCAAATATACCTACTTCCCCTACCCCACATTCCACTCTCACCTATAAAAAAAGGGCAATCTGCTCCCCAAAAAAAAATTACGCTGCCCATTTTGCACATATGTCCACTGGACACATGAAATTTTATTTAATTGGCATTACAACATACTTTGTTGTCCTCACCCCTCTCTCACGGGTTGAAGGTTTCATGTCTACCTCCAAATTTATTGAATATGCACAACTGTTGCTGTTGAAAAAATGGGCAGCTATGGACCTTCCCTACATGCGTCCTGCGCATCCCAAGCTATTTTCTATACTGTCTTTCCCTCTTTGTGCCCCTTTTTCAACACTTTCCTATCTCCCCATTTTTCTTTTCTTTCAAAGAAATGAACGCGGGTGTTAGCGGGAGTAAGCACTATTAAGTAGTAGTTTGCAGGTTTGCGCGAGTTTGTGCTTGTTTGTGCTTGGCTAAGCAATGCGCAGCAATGCGCAAACCCATGCAAACCCACTTACAACTGCTTAAAAGTGCCTTAGTCACTCTGTATGTGAGGGCCCTTGTTCTGCTTAGGAGCAAAATAAAACACCTCTGTAAGTCTCGAACCCCAAACCTTGGGCATACTACACAACATGAAGTACCACTAAGCCACAGTAGATATACATCAAGTTGGTGCTTAAATAAATATATCATGCATCAGAATGAGTGAATGTAAAGGAAAAATAGGAATACCATACCACACAACTTGTTCTGTGGATGTTGACCAACAGTTGTTGTGGGATTACATTACATGACTGTGATAAGAGCAGCAGCCATTCTAGTAAGAAATAATGTTACACCATCACTTTACAACCCCACACAGTATCACAGCAGGACAAACACTGGCATATCTGTTTAGGGCAGAGGCCATACCTCCCAACTGTCACTAATTTTTAGGGATGTCCCTGATTTTGAAACAAATGTTAGCTCTGTCCCTCTGAATCCATCCGAAAACTACTGACTTTGGCCAGAAAGGTGGTGAATTACACTTAATGAATAATGACAATAATTAAGAGTTAGACACTTCTTTTACTTCAGAAAAGGTGTATTAATTCATATGCTCTGATTCTCTCAATGTCTCAACTTAATGGCACTAATATTTTAAAGGTGTCCCTGATTGTCCCTGACTTTTTCTTGACTTTTCCCTAAATCTGTACAAATATGTACCTGAGTGGTTGAGAGGTCTGGCAGAGGCAGAAACACAAAGGCATATCAGCCTTTCTGCTGTTACACACTGTACAAATAGCTTTGGAAGGAGTTTCAAAAGCATACCCTTACATAGGAATACAACACTGAAATACAAATGGATGTAGCCATGTACTGGTAGCAACCAACTGTAAGAATGCCATTGCTCTACTGCTGAAAAGACCTGTGTGGTGCACAGACAAAAATAACAGGCTATTCTCTGGCTATCATGTGGATAGGTCCACAGTTGGGAGTTACACAGACAGACTACTTGCCTTGATAAACTAACATGTACACAGCAACCCTATAAGTCCAGCAAGTTAAAATCCACACAATAGTACTTACGCTGTCCGTACTTCTGCACCCCTACCCAAATGTAGAATATACCTGTGTGTGCAGGGTCTACCAAGAATGTAGGTAAGCATATTCACAGTACTGAAATGTGTCCAGTTTTTCTGAGCAGCTTGTGCTAATGTCAACACTAAAAAAGCAAAAACTGTTTAGAACTGAGTAATTGAATATCCACAGTATAGCAGTTTACAAACAATTCTTGTGCCAAAGGAATACATCTCAATAACTAGCTTTGCATGGCAGTTAATTGTAACAGTTGGGAAGAAAGTACATCTTTCCATGTATCTTGGAGTAGCATTTTGAGGGGTGAGTACATTTCTACACTGACAAGCGGGTACTGGAATCAGCAACATTAGGTCTGAGTACAAAATGTAAATCTCTAGCTACACCCCTGAATGATGTCCACAGCAAACAAGGATGATCTCCATCTTGGAAAGCTGAAAGGGCCACGCCTACATGAGTTAGCAATTTATAGTATTGGGTTGCTATGACAGTGATTACTGCAATTACTACACAGCAGGCTGCATGCAATTAGCAAATGGTGGCCACTAATTGGTGCAGAGGCCATCACATGCTCATGTGAAAATTCCTACAAAAGCAGGCTGCAATCTCTGCCAACAAACTCAATCACTCTATTGCAGAGACTGACAGAGAGAGAGAGAGAGACAGAGAGAGAGAGAGAGAGACAGAGAAAAGGAAAAAGAAAAAGAAATATTACCAAATCATACAAAGGAAAGGTATGTGACACATATGTATTTACTGGCATGTAGTAGATGTTATTGAAGAATAGTCTACATAATGTGAACCATTCATATGTGGCAGCAGTACTTCTTTATGAACAGATATTCTGCTTAACTACTGCTATGGACAATACTGTGTGTACCTGTGGGCAGTGGGACATACCTGTGAAATGTGTAGCTCAGCATTAATTGTCAAAGATCTGATCCATGTTATCTGTGTTCTGTACAGTAGTTTGGCCAATGGCTGTTGGGGGGATTAGCGCTGACATTATATAAACATGGGTGACAGAACAACACATGCATGATAGTCATATTAAAGTGTAGCTTAGCATTGGCAACTGTTGTAGCAGTCTAGTATGTTTATCTAACATCTGTAGCCATATATACCCCCCCCAATGTTAGTGTGGGTTCATATGTAACACCTGTTTGTGTTGCAGCAAGGCCCAACAGTTCAGCTGTGTGGTCTAGGGACTTACAACAGTGTGGACCTTGTGTATGTATGCCACACACATATGGAGAAATATATATGTGTCATATATATTCACATCTGTATATGTGCATAGAGCAGGGGACATATTGCAGCTGCTTGTGAAGGGTGGAGGTATATATGTTGGTGAAGGTTAGTATGCGCATATTTGTATGTGAGTTTTAGTGTGTGACAAACAAGACAGCATACAGTGCTGGTATATGACATGTTGTGGTTAAACACTGTGGGTGGTTTGTTCAGTTTGCAATGCTGAAGCCAGTAAGGCCGGCTAAAGCTACCTGGGCTGTCAACACCTTCAATGCATTTATCCCAAGACTGTGCGGTTTTATTACATTACTGTACATCTTACATCCTTTGTATAATTGATATTCTCACTATGAAAGGTGAAATCTTTATGTGCCTACATATATATGTATATGTAGACCAATGGATGTGTGTGTGTGTGTGTGTGTGTGTATATATATATATATATATATATATATATATATATATATAGTTATATATACTCATACACACCTACATCTACTTGTTGTAATAGATTCTCTGTACTGTTGACTGACTGTGATGGTCAATATGTTTGTGCATACGGCAAAGATATGTATCCATGCGTTAGCTTAGTGGGAAACTGTTTATGTCATAGTATTCTGGGTCCTTGCTTTGGTCCTAGCAAAAGCTGTGTATTCTGTTGCTAGGCAGAACAAGTGCTATTGCATATAGTGTGATTAAGTCCCTTGGTTTTAACTAGGGTGTGTCATTGGAAGCTAAAGCACTACATCTATGATTATTGATTGGTACCGATGTTGAATCCAAATCCTGTGTATACTGTAGTACTACTTGAAGCTCTGGGCCTGCAGAGCAAAGTATGATGTATGTCCACATTGCTTGCATCCACTGTTTTGTGTGGTCCCTGTATTCATCACAGATTACATTTCTCAAGATTAAGGTTGTGTAAGTACTGACACACAGTACTGTATAGTACACACTGAAAGCTTATCTGGGTTGTCATACCTTTATGTCCTGTAATTATGTCTGATGTGT
Organism: Protopterus annectens; assembly: GCF_019279795.1. Taxonomy (NCBI): domain Eukaryota; kingdom Metazoa; phylum Chordata; order Ceratodontiformes; family Protopteridae; genus Protopterus; species Protopterus annectens. The sequence goes on from NC_056747.1 coordinate 976,925,892, forward strand.
GTGTGGGTATGTCTGTAACATGTCCTTTGACATATGTGTGGTAAAACATATAACTGCGTATCTAGCAACATTCATAGTGTACTACAGCAGTATGCAACCTATATTCCCAATTGTGCACATATTTTGGCCACGGGTTTGCCATTAACAAGTTGTGTGGTATAATAGTAATACATTTACTGGACCTTTCACTGATTGTGATGGATGATATATTTCTTTACACATCAGCTTGATGTATATCTGCTGTGGCTAGGTGGTGCATCGTGTTGCATACAGTGTGCCAGGTACTCTTGTATAGTCTTATATAGTGATTTTATTTTGTTGCTGTGCAGAACATGGTTCATTAGATAGAGAGTGAGCAAGGCACTTTCAAACAGTTGTGGGGTAAGCAGTGATAAGTGGCAGTTACAGTGTTTCACTCTTGGTTAGCTAATAGGTTGCTATATATGGCAGTTCAGTGATATCTGTACTGTATAATGTTAAATATGCCATATGACTTGCTCAGACATATTTTTGTATTTATGTCTTCCAGGGATCATGGCCCATCGTGGGAACCCCAGTTATAGTAGTGCTGAAGATGATATAATTACTAGCAGTATGATTCAGCACTACCGTCTCATGTTCTCATGAACCAGCCAGGACCAGCAGGAGCATACTGCAATGTGGCAAGATGTTGTCTGCAGGGTAAATGAGGTAGGCCTGCATAACTGGACATATGAGCAGGTACGCCACCGCTGCAGTGATCTTCTCAGACATGTCCGTCAGTGTGCTGCTGATGTGCGTAGACAACAGCTTGCAACAGGAGGTGGTGTTAATATCCACCCCCCCTCCACCAGAGTGGAGGAGCTGCTCCTGAGCCTGGTGGCACCTGCCCAACAACAGCAACAGCAGCAGACATACACCATGATGGAGGTTGGAGCCACCCAGCAAGCACACATGGAGCATGCAGGTAACATGGCATATCTGTAGACTACTGTTATCTGTATTGGTAGATCATGCATATGTGAGATGTGGAGTGTGTTGTTCAAAGATGTGGAGCCTGTTGTTGTACAATACTGATCATTTGGAACATAATCTGTAGCCCTGTGAATGTGAACTGTTGTTGTACTGTAAGATTGCAAACACACAGTAGCAATGCCACAGTTGTGGCCACTGACAAACTGTCTCATCTCTATGTAGGTCCCTCTGGGGTGATATCAAGGCAGCTGACAGATGCTGGTGAGTGTGTTCTACATTTATTATTGTAAATAAAAAGTGCATGTCATAGTTAAGGTGTAGGCCATGTACACATGTAACACACCTACCCATAATGCATGCTGTGTATGTTTGGTGTAAGAGCATGCACAACTCACTAATGTGATTAGCTGGCTCAAACACATGCAATACCCAGACCATCTCAAACAAATGTGGCTAGACTGTAGTGACCATTGGATAGGAAAAGCTGATACTCAACATGCACATAACATACACATCTATGTCATACACAGAGCATTTTAACATGCTACACATACAGGATTCCCAAACCCACTGTAAAGACACACTCCAGTATCCAAAATCTCATCCACACATTACACATAATATACCTGAGGGGTAGAGGCCTATCATGGGGCATTTGAACACTCTGCAACACACTACACATTCATGTCAGGGAATGCTCCTTATTTGCCTCCTTACAAAGTCATGTAACAATTGGTTGTGAAATGGTGAATATAGCCAAGGTAGTACAGTTCCAGCACAGCATGATTAGTGCTGGTTTGGGAAACATTTGTAGCCTTGAGTGACCACATGATGCTTCATGATGATGGCCTATGGTACTATACCCCGTCCAGTTATTGTAACCACAGTACTACACATAGCTTTCATTGCTATACACCTTAATGTAGTGTGTGTGCACACATATGCACCTCTAAACAATATGCATACCAATCACCATTTGCACAACTGACACATATATGTCTTGTGATGCTATTGAGTGGCTAGGTCATATGACACACATTGGGTATGTGTAGTGTTTAAATATGCAGTTGTGTTTTAGCATGCTATGTCATGGATGAGACTGGCATGTCCACAATATGATCTGCACTCACCATAAGTACCGTACATTGGGTATGTGGCCGAATGGTATTCCATCAATTATCCATGCACCACTGATGATGTTGTGTGACTACTCATCATGCATGTGCTAAAAATGTGTCCACAATTATTTACTAAAGACACAGAGGCTGTAAGCATTGGATACCTATCTGACACACAGATACACATCCAGCAATGGTATGTACACCTGTGAGTTATGGTGCACAGTACATTACAGGGTTATGAATACCTGCACAGCAATGTTGTGTCTATATATGCATTATGTTCCAGGGGGAGGCCCATCACCTAATAACAAAACGCATGCATCAAAGCCATGTATACTGTTAGTAACAAGGACTGTCTACACTTGCACTGCATGCTGTTGAGCAATACATGTCCTGCATGCTGACTTGTGTGATATGACTGTTTTGCTTGTGATACTGTACCCTACCATCACCTGCTATTGTGTATGTTCTGAGATTGCTACTGTTGTGTGTGTCTGCTTTAGGGAGGAGTGTATTTTTGTGTGTGTGCGTGTGTGCATGTGTGCATGTATGCATGTGCGCATGTGTGCATGTGTGCATGTGTGCATGTGCGCATGTGTGCTTGTGCACATGTGGTCTGAAGTCATGTTTAGGTCTTAAAGTGTGTTTCCTATTTTCCTCTCATAGGTGCCGAGGTCGGGCTGGTTCAGTACAGCAGGGAACCTGATGTCACTGAGACAGACAGTGATGATGAGGATAGGTGTGTTGAGGCACAGGCAGATTTGTCAGGGTCTGTTGTTGGGCCACCAATTGACAGTAAACAAGTCTCCACCCCATCCATGCACACAGTCATACTGCCTGTACATCCATCATCACCATTGCCCTTAGCTGAGGGACAGTGTATGGTTGGCACTAGCCAGGACAGTGTGGTATCTATGGCACATGTATCTGAACACAACAGCCATAGCCAGATGTATGGAATGGTACCACATAGGCAGATGCCCAGGGGTTCCCGTCAGAGCACTGCTGGTCATCATGCCCCTGGCAGACGTGCCACAGCTCTTTCTACCACACGCATGTTCCAGGCTGTCATGGAGGCACAGATACGAATGGAGAGGTACACCAGACAGGGACTAAGGGCACAGAGGGCTCATAACACCTCTGTAAATGACAGTATCTGTGACCTAGCAGGTGCCATACATAACTACACTGAGGGCATTGATAGACGTTGGGGTGAGACATTGGATGCCCTCCACAATGTCATGTCCATGTGTCAGGACAGTGTGGGATGGTTGAGTTGTTGATGTGGACTTATGCCAGCAACATCAGCAGCTGGAGGTCACTGTGGACATCCAGCAAGTCACAGCCACTGCCATAGTGCCAGTACCATCACCAGCAATGTTGGGGGGGGCTGTCCATAGACTGTCCTAGCAGACCACGTGCATGTGGCTCTGGCCAGTGCCAGCAGGGACCTGGATCCAGTGGACATATGTCAACCTCTTCGGATAGTACCCGATCTGGATTAGTACCTGATACTGTCTGTAGCACCCCTGCCAGGCACAGGTTCCGTATCCATAGCCAGAGATGGTGATCTGTAAAGCCTGCCAGGTACGGTCTGTAGCTGTCTCACAAATCCCCATATATGGCAGCCACATGGTGGAACTGTGTGCATGCAGATACACACACATAAACCAGAAACCTAAGGCAAGCATATACCCACACACATGACATCAACATTGGCCCATAACAGTACTCATGGCCCTCACACACACACTCACACACACATGTCGATTGTATGGCTCAGTGTAGGCCTCTGGCAAACCAATAACACACCCTGTGCATATGATGAAACCTGTGCCACCTCCTGTCATCTGTAACATTGATACAGGAACAGGCTAACATGGTGCTGATGCACAGGGTGACTTTAATAAAGTATAGCAATGGTTGGATGTGTTGCATGTTGTCAGCAGTAAAGTGTAATGATATCCTTGAAGATGTAGCTGAGCAGGCATGATGCATTAAAGCTGTAATTAGCAATGTTGTATTGTTTTCACCAGTGTTTATTCCAATTGTATTTTGTTTGCCCATGTGCCACTTGGCTAATGTGTGTAGTTGTGTCAGCATGCATTATACAGTGGACAGTAAGTGTGGGGTGTGTGCAACACAGGTGTCCATTTGTGAACATGGTGGAGGGGCACTGTCTGCATGTACACGCATATTCGACACATGGGCAGGGTGACATGCCCTGTATTGGCCAGTGTTAACACTCCATAGTTTCTATTGGTGACCAGTATGCATTGTACTACACACATTTTGGAACTTGAGTACGCATGTGTGTGTATGATATGGGTTGACACTGCGCTGTGGGTGATGCTGTTGTTGCTATCTGTCATTGGTTTGCATTACTAAGGTTAACACTATCCCAGCTGCATAATCCTTTAGTAATACACACTGTTCACCTACAAGGTTGCATAGACCGTGCTATCACAAACACAAGAAATTCTCACTTATACAGTAAAAGTGCATTAGTCTCATGGACTCCTGCCATAAACTAAATATATAATAGAAGGTGTGAAGTTGTACCAAAAAAGAGTTACATACCAAGAAGGGATAACCTCTCTGGTCAGTATCATTGGGAAAATACAATCCCTCAATAAACATACAAGGCAAGCTTCAAAATACAAAATGGCAAGGATTCCAAAGACAACACTAAAGCTTTCTTTAGTGTTGCTTATAATCTACAGGGGAAATCTCAGATTGGGTCACAGTTAGTGTAAATGGTCACAAAGTACACTTATCTGACTGACATTACCAATTCCTTCTCAGACAGTTTGCATGCGGATTTCACCACCCTGTCGTTACACAAGGGCCACATTTCCAGACCTGAAGAATGTAAAACCTGATGATTCACAGACACTCTAGTTAAAACATCTCTTTACCAAAGTCCAAACCACAGTGGCAATGGTACTGGACAGTGTCCCTGGCTGTCATACACAAGCTGACATATGAAGTCACCACTCACTTAAACACTCTGTCCAGATGCAGCCTCTATACAGGTTACATACTTGTGGAATGACGCACGGTAATGGTGTCCACAGTCCACAAGGGTTGAGCTACAATGTCTTCTTCTTCTTCTCCTTTCGGATGCTCCCATTAGGGGTCGCCACAGTAGATCATCTGTTTCCATTTCTTCCTGCCCTCTGCATCTTGTGCTGTCACACCATCCACCTGCTCGTCCTCTCTCACCACAGCCATAAACCCCCCTAAAATCCTCTACAAACCTACCAACACCCCTACACTCACCTCCCTTATCACACCTTACTGCAACCTTAAAAGTCTACGCTCTTCTAACAAACTTCTTATATCTACTTGCAAATCCAACAAGTTGGCAGGCAAATCCTTGTTCTCAAACACAATAGGCAAAGCCTGGAACTCTCTTCCTGACAACCTCACTGCAGCTCTTCTTTTCCCTGTTTCAAATCCCAACTCAGAACTCACCTCAAAACTCACTGGCTCTGCCCCTGTACTAACCCTGACTAGTTTTCAGTGTCCCACTACTACGTTCTCTACTCCTTCAAACAAATCTTACACTAATTCTCTTCTATTCTCATGCATAATTTGTATTCCCTTAGTCTGTATTTAATTTCTAATTGTTGCTTCTGTAAGAACATGCTATGTAAGATGATAATCATTTTATTTTTTCTCATTATAACTACTAAATTTTGTAAAGACTGATTTTAATGTCTGTATTTGGAGCTTTTCTCCCCGGGCCTCTGCTGAAAATTGACTTATATCCAGCTGGACCAGCCCGGTCAACAAATGTAAAATAAAAAAAATGAAATAAATAAAAAAATAAACCTCATCTTAGGCATTCCTCTTTTCCTGTTACCTGGCAGCTTCATCCTTAGCATCTATTTCACAATATACTCTGCATCCCTCCTCAGCACATGTACAAACCAACTTAATCCTGCCTATCTGGCTTGGTCTAATAACCTTCAAACCTGGCCTGACACTCTAATATGCTTTATTCTTAAACTTGTCCACCCTCATCACACCCAGTGCAAATGTTAACATAAATTGATTCAGGGTAGAACTACAAAAGGTCCTAGAAACTCTCACCCTATAAGCCAGACAAATGTTATCTGGAAGGCTATGGAGCACAGCATTATGGAACTCAGAGACATTATGAACCTGCAAACACTGTACCATATCCACTTAGGTTCTCTAAAGGCCAGATCATGGCTCCTACACCTAGTAGACTTCAAGCCAGTCAACAAAGCTATATGTGAGGGAGGAGAGGTCAACACAGCCAAGCTATAGCTCACCAGCAATTCATACCCATCCCACATTCTGGTATTATACATAACCTCAACAGACTGACCATAAACGATTGTTAGATGATGACTTGACAATTGACACAGAGATGTAGGACACACAATAACATTTGCAACCTCCATGTACTATTCTATGCCAGTAACAAGTGGTATTCACCTGCACTCAGTCCTGGGACCACTCCTGTTTGGCATATAGCTTTCTTTGGTACAAGCAAACACAGTAGGGATATGTCTGCCCACGTTTGATGAAAATGCATACTGTGGGCTATACTTTATTCTCCAGATGACACACACATCCTCCAAAAGGGTATCATAGAGACAGATACCTGGTGTCCAACTCATGCTGTAAAGCTATAAGCCAAAGAAAGCATAGTTATCCACTTTTAAAAAACAAAGTATCCCCAGAGTACCACATAGGTAGTAGCCCCCAAAATGTGGAACAGGTACTAATGTATACATAGAGCCATGTGTTTAGTCATCTTTCCTTTGATAATCACATTACCAAAGGGGTTTGGAAATCTGTCTGTGGAGCACATAAGCAATAAAGGGTTTGTATGCAGATCCACAGAGGTTATTGCACACCTATAATGATTAGTCATCTTTGCCAGACTTTGCTTGCTTTGGAACAGGTTTCAAATATACCTCAAGCATAAACCCTCACTCACACTCTTCAATAGAAACTGTGATGAGTGGATGTGAAACAGAAGACGTAGCCCAGGGATCAGTGCAGTGGCTAAGCTTGTCACAAGCATGCAGAAGTGACCTACGGTCTGGAAAGGCCAGCACGCTCTGGCAAAGATAACAGATGCGTTCATGGAGAAAGCAGAGTATCCACCTATGAAATAAGTGAGTTCACATGTATGTATATGGATTTGCCCCACAGCTACCTTACATGTGTAATGCACATACAGTTGCATTGTGATATGTTATACACTAGAAAAATCAAAACCTACTCCACATTGCCCAACGGTGTCACACACCTGGAGCACACACAGTCAGAAGTGCAAGATTCAAGCTCCTTTATAACTACATTATGATACTACAGCAGTATGCATTTATACGACACACTATACACAATCACTGGGATTTCCCCTTTCCACAGGTATATTTGTAGGATGGTGACATCATCAGACATGACAAAGAGGAGTATACCACTTTTAAGGGGTGTGAGTATTCTCCAAAAAAGTTGCTCCTCCCCCAGGGAGACACACACGTGACAAGTGCAGGATTTGAACCCCTACTTAGCTACATTATGATAATGTAGCAGTACACACTTACACAATGTGCTATACACATTACTGGGGTTTCACCTTTCCACAGGTATATTTGTAGGATGGTGACATCATCAGACTTGACAAAGATGAATATATCACTTTTAAGGGGTGTGAGTAGTCTCCAAAAAGGTTGCCCCTCCCCAGGGAGACACACACACTTGGCAAGTGCAAGATTCGAACCCCTACCTAACTACATTATGATACCACAGCAGTACACATTTACATGACACACTATACACATTACTGGGATTTTTCCTTTCCACAGGTATATTTGTAGGATGGTGACATCATCCGACATGACAAAGAGGAGTATACCACTTTTAAGGGGTGTGAGTAGTCTCCAAAAAGGTTGCTGTCTCCCCAGGGAGAGACAGACACACACACAGTTGGCAAGTGCGGTGTTCTTAATCCAAACTAAATGCGTCTTTACACTTCAGCAAGCAATATGGAGTTACAGGGTGCAATACAGACATTACTTGCTGACAATTTGCCCAAAGTTTTTTTCACATTTGCTAACCTCAGCAGGCTTATCATACTAGGTGTATTGTGAGTGTATTGTATGCACAGGCCATGACCATATCATATATGTGTTGATGCACCACATGCTGGCACACACAGGGTCAAACTGGTGGCTAAGCTCTGTCAACCCAATACTGGACAATACAGTCAGGAGGAGTAGGGTCATACAAGTACAACAACAACTGTCTCACATAGACCTACAATATAAGCATCAGCAAAACACACACATAAATACACATTACCATACTCGGAGAATATAAATATTAATCTGAAAAAGAGAGAGTGTCCTCCTAAGCAGACAAGCAAGCAACATGCACCTCCAAGCACACGCCAGAAAACACATAATACACCAAAGCAGTGTGCCTCACAACAGACCCAACACACTAGTAATAGGTGACTTCATAGTCAAGCACACAGCTGTCCCACTCACTCAGATAGACAAGGGGAAGGTTACTTTCAGTTGTCTGTCAGGTGCTATGATCTGCCACATAACACAAGCACTTACATCACTCCAGAACAGGTACATATATGACGTGTTCTTTGTACATGTCAGTGTGAATGATCTGAGACATACCCCCTAGGACAACATGACAAGAGATATATATTAGCTCTATGATCATGTAGCCCAGGCTGGTATGACCCTGACCTTGAATAGCATCTTACCTTCACCTACATGATACTGTAATATAACAGAAAGACAATAAACTTCAACAATTGGCTGAGCTTCTGGTGTCATTCAAAGGGGATTCAGTCTCTGTCTGCCTGTGATGACATGATAGAAAAGCCTCGTTGCTTCGCTACAGATGGTTTGCACCTGTCGCCCCTATGCTTCTGAATACTGGCCAAGACTCTTGCTGTCCCCATATTATCTTTTTTAGGCAAGGCTCAAAGGTTCATAGGTTCATAGGTAGGTACTACACTATTGGCCCTGGGGCCTATACAAGCCCAGCCAAAAAGGTACCCTGGCTTTTGCCACCCAAGAAATTTATTTTCCTGTGCCACTGTCGAACAGAGGCACAGAAGTGATCCCCAGGGTTAATTTCCTATTTCCCATCCAATCATCAAGATTTTTCTTGAAGAGTGCTAATGAGGAGCTTTGTTTGATATAGATAGGTAGTTTATTCCAGAGTATGGGAAGTCTCTGGGACAGGAATCTATCCCTTCGGCATGTTCTGTCTATTGTGGTGACAAGGTTTAGGTCCCTAGGGCGTGTATGTTCATAGGTTCATAGGTAGCTACTAGGCTATCTGCCCAAGGGCATTTATAAGCCTAGCCAGAATGTGTTGGCTTTTGCCTCCCTTTTAAATTAGTTTCCTGGGCATCTGTCTAGCAGGGCCACTGAAGTGATCCCAGGGGTAAATTTACAATTACCCATCCACTCATCAATATTCCTTTTGAAGAGAGTCAGCAAGGGGCTCTGCCTAACATAAACTGGGATTCTATTCCAGAGCGAGGGAAGTCTCTAGGAAAGGAATCTATCCCTACAGCATGTCCTGTTTATTGCTGTGCTGAGGTTTAATTGACTGGAGCATGTGGTTCTAAGAGATTTGGTTTTCTTGACGTGGAGCATGTCCATTAATTCTGGGTTGGACATGGCCTTATACATCAGGCATAGATCACCTCTGAGTAGGCAGTAAGCAACTGAGTAGAGCTGGAGTTTCTTTAGTCGAGCTGCATAGGGCATCTCTTTGAGGCCCATGATCCTCTTGGTGAGGTACTTCTGTGGTCTTACCAGCTGTTGCATGTGCCGATTAAGGTACATACCAAATGGGGCATTGTACTCTATTATGGGCCTAATGAGTGATGAGTAGATGGGCACAATGACCTCTCTTGATCTAGATGTGAACCCTTTCATGATTAGGTGGGCTACATACAAAGAATTTCTAACCACTTTGGCAATGTGATTATCAAAGGAGAGGTTACTATCTACCTGGGGTCCCCAGGTCCCGAATTACATTTTCCGTACCTAGTGGATTACCACCTATGTAGTGATTCATGTGCACTTTGTTTTTTCCAAAGGGGATGACTATGCATTTTTTGTCATTCAGTTTGAAGCCATGGTTTTGACACCAGGTATCTGTCTCTGTAAGACCCTTCTGGAGGATGTCTGTGTCAGCCAGAGAATCGATTATGGCCCCCAGTTTGCAGTCATCTGCGAACCTGGTCAGCCATAGTCCTCCCATGCTTGCCTCTACCTCAGAGAAGTATATACCAAACAGGAGGGGTCCCAGGACTGAGCCCTGTGGGACGCCACTTGTGACTGGTTTAGAGTCAGACATGGCACCCGCAACTCTGACCATGTGTGTTCTATCCGTGAGCCAGTTGGCCACACATCTCGTGACATAGGAGTTAATGTTCAAGCTGATAAGCTTGTCTATGATGCCAGAGTGGGGAATGGTGTCGAAGGCCTTAGTGAGATCCAGGTAGGCTGTGTGGACTACCTTCCCTTCATCTATGGCCTTGGTAACTGTTTCAAAGAAGTCAACTAGGTTTAGGACGCAGGATCTGCCTTTAACAAAGCTGAATTGGGTAGGGTCCAGTGTCTGGAGGTTCCCAATGTCTCTGTTTATGAGTTCCATGATAATTCGCTCCATAGCTTTGCAGACCAGGCTGGTCAGGCTTATAGGGCAATAGTTCCCAGGTTCTGTTGTGGCACCACCTTTGTGGAGCGGGATGACTGTTGCTGTATGTCATTCTTTGGGTACATAGTCTGTGGTAAGGCTGAGGCTGAACAGTAAATTTAGGTGAAGGTTTAGTTCCTTTTGAAACTCATGTAAGACGCAGCCTGGGACACTATCCGGTCCCACTGATGCTGTGTTCTTAGCTTTGGAGAGGGCTGTTTTTACATGCATGTCCATAATGTCTGGGGCTCTGCATTCTTCTGGGATGGACACGGGCCCTTTTGGGGGTGATGTGGGGGTGAAGTTTGCACTGAACTTGCCCGCCAGGATGTTGGCAATGTCAGTTGGTTCAGTGTATTTTTTTGCCATTTTGCAGTAGCTCAGACCATATCTGAGAGTTGCCACTTAAATGTTTGATATAGCTAAAGAAGGCTTTGTGGTTATCTTTAGATTCCTTGGCAATTTTTCTTTAGAAACTGGCCTTGGATGATTTTATGAGCGATCATAGTTTCTTGCTAATAATGATCAGTGATGCCTTTCCTTTTTGGAATTTTGCTCTATCATGTAGTAGTTTCCTCCTTCTGTTGTATAGCTTATTTATGGCCAAGGACCACCGGACTGGTTTCCTCTTTTTGGAAGAGTGAGTCTTGGTTTTACTTGGGATGGCTCGATCCATGCATCCCTGTAGATGCTCATAGAATGCACTTGTAAAGGATTCTGCGGATTGGATAGCATTATCCTGTAGCAAGGGGGCTTTGAAACTTTCTACTTCGGTCTTGAGAAGTGTGAAGTTTGCTTTTGAAAAGTTTTTCACAGTGGTTTATTTGACTGGGGGTGGGGTTGGGATGTGGATGTCCAGTGTGATTACTTTATGATCTGATCTTACCAGTGAGGGGTTTACCTCTGGTGTGGAACACTGATCCCCCATGTTGGTGATGATCAGGTCCAGTATGTTGTCACCTCTAGTGGGCGTGGTGACCAGCTGTTCCAGGGCGTTTGAGTTTATAAACTCTAGGAAGCATTGGGCAAAGGAGTTTGTACTTGAGCAATTCTCCCAGTCAATGTTTGGGTAGTTGAAATCTCCTAATATCATGGTGTTTGGTAGGACCTTTATATTTTCCAGTGTTCTCAGGAATGCTGAGTGAGGGTCCTGAGACAAGGTAGGTGATCTGTAGCAGGCTATGATCTGATAAGCAGCTTTTCCCACTGTTAGTTGCACTTGGATGGTCTTCGAGGCCTCGTACTGTGCCACTAACCTGGAGGTGTGGGCATTCTTTATGAATATGGATACACCCCCTCCTTTTGTATTTTGGTCCGGGTTTTGGGGCCAAAGCTTGGAGGGATTGGGATTTCTTTAAGTGGAGCATGTCCAACACCTCTGTGTTTGACATAGCTTTGTATGTTAGGCAGAGATCACCTCTGAGTAGGCGATATGCGACAGAGTAAAGCTGGAGTGTTTTGAGACAGTCTGTGTAGGGCATGTATTTGAGGCCACTAATCCTCTTTGTGAGGTATTTCTGCGGGCTTTCCAGTTGTTGTAGATGTCTTGTGAGGTACATACCAAATGGGGAGTTGTACTCTATAATGGATCTAATAAGTGATGAGTAGAGGGGAACAATGACCTCTTTTTTTTCTGCATGAGAAACCTTTTGTGATGAGGTGTGCCATGTAGAAGGATTTCCTGACTACTGGGGCAATGTGATTATCAAAGGAGAGACTACTGTCCACCTGTGTCCCAAGGTCTCTTACCAAACTTTCAGTGTTAAGTATACTACAACCTATGTTGTAGTTCATGGATACAGAGTTTTTACCAAAGGGGATGACAATGCACTTTTTGGCACTGAGCTTGAGGCCATGGCTTTGACACCAGGCATCTGTCTCAGTGAGGCCCTTTTGTAGGATGTCCACATCGTTAGTGTTTCGATTATGGCTCCTAGTTTGCAGTCATCTGGGAACTTCGTTAGCCAAAGACCTGTGTTAGCCTGTACTTCAGAGAAGTAGATACCAAACAGGAGAGGACCCAGGACTGAACCCTATAGTACTCCACTTGTCACTGGCCTGAAGTCGGATATGGAGTCTGCTGCTTTCACAGTGTGGGTTCTGTCAGTGAGCCAATTGGCAACCCATCTTGTGACATAGGGATTTATACCTAGTTTAGTGAGTTTATCTATAATTCCAGAGTGGGGGATGGTGTTGAAAGCCTTGGCAAGATCTAGATAGGCTGTGTGAACCACCTTACCCTTGTCTACAGCTTTGGTGACAGCTTCAAAGAAGTCTATCAGGTTTAGGAGACATGATCTGCCTTTTACAAACCCGAACTGGTTGTGGTCCAGAGTTTGGAGATTACCAATGTCTTTGTTTATAAGTTCCATGATGATACGTTCCATGGCCTTGCAGACCAGGCTCATCAGGCTAATGGGGTGCTAGTCCCCAGGTTCCGTGGTGGCTCCCCCCTTGTGTAGTGGGATAATTGTCGCTGTGCACCATTCAGCAGGCACAAAGCCTGAGGTGAGGCTATGATTGAACATGGTACTTAGGTGTGGTGCCAGTTCGTTCTGTAGTTCATGTAGAAGGCAGCCTGGGATGTTATCTGGTCCCATGGATGCTGTGTTCCTGGCCTTGGAGAGTGTTTTTTACCTGTGCAGCCATGATGACAGCAACTTTGCATTCTTCCAGTATAGAGATGGGCTCTTTCATGGGTGAGAGGGGGGGTAAAGTTAGCACTGATCCTATCTGACAGGATGTTGGTAATATCAGTTGGGTTTGTATATTTAGTGCCATCGTGCTGTAACTCAAAGCAGATCTGAGTGTTGCCATTGAGATTCTTGACATAGCTATAGAGTGCTTTGTGGTTGTCTTTAGAATCAGTGGCGATTTTGTTTTCATAACTAGCTTTGGAGGATTTTATCAGGGATCACAGCTTCTTACTGAGGCTGACCAGGGAGCTCCTCCACTCATGGGATTTTACCCTCTTTTGCAACAATTTCTTCCTTCTGTTGTGCAGTTTGTTTATGGCAGGGGACCACCAGATTGGCTTCCTTTTCTTGGAGGATAGCATCTTGGTTCTGTTTGAGATAGCACGATCCATGCACTCATGTAAGTGCTTATAAAGTGCAATTGTGTAGGATTCAGTAGTCGTAACTGTATTGTCCATCTGCATGGGTGTCCTGAAGTTCACCACTTCTGTCTTAAGAAGCATGAAGTTGGCTTTGGAGAAATTTTTTAACATGGATTCCTTAATGGGGGATGGGGGCAGAATGTGGATATGTAGGGTAATTAGCTTATGGTCAGATCGGACCAATGAGGCATTGACTTCAGGTGTGGAACACTAGTCACTCAGGACAAACCAAACACCATAACCAACACAAATAATCACAAAGTGAGCTAAATGCTAGTCATTGCCAGAAGTCTCAGCCTCCAATTGCACACACTCAAGGCACTTCTCAGTATGGAGAATATTGATATCTGTGCAGTAACAGAAACCTAGTTCAAGGCTCCAGAGAGCACACCAGCACTACCAGGATACTACTCATTCCATACCCTCCAGCATCAGAACCTGGATCATAGCACATAGGGTGGGGATGTATCCATATTCATCAAGGATACCTACATCTCTCTCTACACCCTCTGTACAGGATATGTACCCATAGAATGTTGCACAGCAGCGTTCTTCCCACTCCACAGGGGTGGGGCCACAAAAGACCCTTGACATTCATGCTCTATGAGCCTGACGAGTCTGATCTGCAAGGCAATGGAGCCAGTCATAATGGAAGTCAACAATAAAGACATTGGGAACCTTCACACAGTTGATCACACCCAGTTTGGCTTCATCAAATGCAGATCACGCCTCCTGAACTGGGTGTATTTCTTTGAGACAGTCATCCAGGCTACAGATGATTGAAATGAGCTCCACACAGCCTACCTATACCTCGCTAAGGCCTTTGCCACCATTCCCCAGTCAGGTATCATAGATGAACTCACCAACCTGGCCATGAATTCATAAATCACAAGATGGATTGCAAACTGGCTCACAGATAGATCCCACAAATTAAGAATTGCTGGCTACATGTCAAACTCTACACCGGTAACAACTGGTGCCCCCCAGGGTTTAGTCTTGGGGTCCCTCCTGTTTGGTATAGACTTCTCAAAAGTACATGCCAACACAGGAGGCTTGTGGTTGACTAAGTTTGCTGGGAACTGTAAAGTGTTTGCCATAATAGATTCCCCGGATGACACAAATATTCTCCAGAAGGGACTCTATGAGACAGATGTGTGGTGTCAGAATCATGGCCTCAAGCTCAATGTGGAAGAATGCATAGTAATCCCCTTTGGTGAAAACAAAGTACCCACAAACTGCCACATAGGTGTTACCCCCTTAAAACTGACAAGGTAATAAGGGATCTGGGGACACAAGTAGATAGTCATCTTTCCTTTTATAACTGTGTTGCCAAAGTGATTAGGAAATCCTATGTGGCCCATCTAATCAACAAAGAGTTTGCATCAGGATCAAAAGAGGTAGTGGCGTCCCTCTACTCTTAAGTCATCAGACCCATCATTGAGTACAATGCACCATTTTGGATGTACTCGACTAAGCATATACAGCAGCTGTAGAGACCACAGAGGTACCTCACCAAGAGGATTACTGGCCTCAAACAGTTGTGTTATGCAACACAACTGGTAAAACTAAATCTGTTCTCCGTTGCGTACCGCCTACTCAGAGACACACTCTGCCTAACATACAGAGCCATGTCCAACACATAACTGGCGAACATGCTCCATCTACGGATAACAAAATTGAGTCACACTACACACTCCGGGGATATGAACCTCATCACAACAATGAATACAATATGCTGGTGGGATAGACTACCATCCCAGACACTTGCCTTACTGTGGAACAGAGTCACAATGTACATCAGACAGAGCACCTCGCTGACACTCTTCAATAGGATCCTTGATGAGTGGATGGGAAACAGACAATTCATGCCAGGCATCACATCAGCAGCCCCACTAGAAAGGGTCTTGGGGTGCTAACTATTAGAACTAGGGCTTAGGAGACTACCCAATGGGGTGGTGAAAGCTGCACAACTTGCCTAGGCTAATATATGCCTTCGTGAAGATAGTCTACTACATACCTATGAACCTATCTGACAGGTACATGTCTACAGATAGTAGATGTGTACTTCATTGTACAGTCATGTTGTACAGCAGGCACATGGACCACATACACTGTAATGCTTACAGATACTGGTGGCTGTTATGTACAGTGGGTGAGATGTGCACCTCATGTCTTTTGTGCCATTGGGATGTGTGCTGGGTGGGACAGTCCTGGATGGCTCCTGTCATGGTCACCCTCTTACACACATCTCTGCCTATCCATCTTTGCCTTATTATACTGTGTTCCCCCTACATATATATAGGTACATAGGTAGGTAATAGGCTATCTGTCTGAAGGCATATATTAGTATGGCCAGAGTGTGCAGCTATCACCACATATGGGGCTAGTTCCCTAGGCCTCTGTGTAGTAGAGCTGATGAAGTGATCCATGGTGTGACAGTTCAGTTTCACATACACTCATCAAGGCTCCTCTGGAAGAGTGTCAGTGAGGGACTTAGCTTAATGTAGGTTGGGAGCCTGTTCCAAAGCAAGGGAAGTCTGTGAGTTATTAATGTATCCCTCCAACCTGTTCTATTTATTGTTGTGATGATGATATCCCTAGAGCATGTGACACAGTGAGCTTGGGTTTACTTCAGATAGCCCATGTACATCAGTTCTGCATAGGACATGGACCTGTCTGTTGGGCAGAGATCGCCTGAGCAGACAGTATGCAACAGAGTACAGATTGAGTTAACTTCAGTCTTGTTGCATGGGGCAACTGTTTGAGGCCAGTAATCCTCTTGTTGAGGTACTTCAGTGGTCTTTCCAGCTGCTGAAGGTGCCTAGTCAGATTCATCGCAAGAGTGCCGTGATACTCTCTGATGGATCTGATGACTGATGAGTAGAGGGAACCTCCTTTGACCTACATGCAAAGACCTTGGCAATTTGTGGGAACACATAGCATGATTTTCTAACCACTTTGTGAATGTGTTTCTGGACGTAGAGATGACTATCCACATGTGTCCATAGATCCCTTATTATTACCTTCATATTTAGGGTGTTGGCACCTATGTGGTATTTGTATGACTGTAGCTCAAGGCCATAATTTTGACACTACATCTGTCTGATTGAGACCCTTTTTAAGGATGTCTCTGTTGTCCCAAACATCGATTACGACAACCTTTTTGCAGTCATCCACAAACTTTGCTAACCATAGCCCCTCATGTGTTTGACTGTATTTCTGAAAAGTATACACCAGACAGGAGGGGTCCCAGGACTGAGCCATGGGGGACAGCAGTTGTTACCAGCTTACAGTCCAACAGGGAGACCACAGTTCTTACCTTGTGGGATCTATCTGTGCCCCAGTTGGCAATCCATCAGATGACATACGTGTTTATGCACAAGTTGTTGATTTTGTGGATATGACATGTGTGTGGGATGTTGGAAAGGGGCTTTTTAAGGTCTATGTAGGCCGTGTGTAGCTCATTTCATTGATGTATGTCCTGGGTGACTGCCTTGAAAACTGTCTAGCTGGTTTAGGAACCATGATCTGCCCCTGACCAAACCAAAATGGGTAGGGTTGGGTGTTTGTAGGCCCCCAATAGCTGTATTTATGAGTTCCATAATGATGGACTCCATGGCCTTGCAGATTAGGCTTATTAGGCTTATAAGACAATAGTTCCCATGGTCTGTTGCACACCAACACTTGTAGAGTGTGCCAAACGTTGCTGTAACCCATTCAACAGTTTCATATCCTGTACAGAGGGTGAGTCTCAACAGACTGTTCAGGTGCAGGGTCTATTTGTTTTGGAGTTCACATATGACACAGCCAGGGAAACCATGTCATCCCATAGATGTCGTGTTTTTAGGTTTGGATAGAGCTGCTTAACCATTGTATATGTGCTTTCTGGGTTTTCACAATCTCCATGTATGGTAATGGGCCCTTTTGTCAGTGAGAGGGGGATAAATATGTATGAACCTGTCTGACAAGATGTTGGCAATGTCAGTCATGTACATGTATTCATTTACACTTTGCACTGACTCAGAACATATATGAGTTTACATTGATATTTATAACAGAGTGAAAGAAAGCTTCATGGTTCTCTATGGACTCTTTGGCAATATTTTTGCCAGAACATGGCTTGGATAATGTTAGGAGTGCTCATTGTTTCTTGATGATACTGATCGGAGATTTATTGATCTTCTTTAGATTTTCACTTTCTTTGAACAACTTAAGTACTTGTAGTACATAGTTTGATTATGTCATGAGGTGTATAGGTTGAAGTAAAGGAAGAGTGTTGAAGATTGATGTCTTTAATCAATTTGGAATAATTTTATCTTAGATTTCAAGAGGGGGATAGTTAGTTTTGAGCTAAGGGAGTAAGTGAGGATAAAGAAATAGAATAGGTTTAGGTCCATTTTATTGGAGAGGATATGTCTGTGTCTTGAGCGCTGGATAGTGAAGTTGAGCTTCTTTTACTTTCCAGTTTGGCGATCCAGTTTAGTTTATTAGAGCAAATGCAAATATAATAGAGGTGAGTAAAAACCCCCACCCCTGCCTCTCCTTCCCACTTAATTTGGAGGAGAAGGATATCCTAACAGAGGAAGGGGAACGAGGACTGCCAAAAGCTTTTTCAATTTTCTAAAAAAGATTGTTTGAAATAATTATACGAAGACTATAAATTGATAGATATAGAAGTCTGGGTAAATCATTTTGACAATAGCTTTTGAATGTTGAAATGATTAATTAAGTAGCTTCCATCTCTTCTATCTTGACAAATTGTGGACCATGATCTAATGAACCATTTTGAAGCATGGAGAGCCATATGTTCTAAAAGTGCTTGCCGAGGTATTGGTTATTGTCAAAGTATTTGCGAGAGTATTGAAAATTAAGAAGAGCTTGTGAAGGAAGAAGGAGGGAGGGAGGATGTGGGATTTGGGGATGAAACTTGATAATATGAAGCATTTGTTAACACTTGATAGAGAAGCATTTTTAAAGCACTAATGGCATTTATTTTGAAAGGTAAGATTTAAAATCATCAAAGCAAAGGGCCGATATAGTGCTAGCAAAAGGCCGAGAAGTTTTTTGTGTGTTGGAGATAGAAGAAATGGTTCACAGGGGTCCAGTATATTATATGGGTCTGTTTTCATATCACTGTGTGCGCAAGGCAGGATTGGTGAATAGTGACAAGTGTCTGGAGTAAGAACTGCAACTGCCAGATATGTGTGGCCCACCGCTGTACTCAGACATGGCCTAAGTGTGTGAGCATACCCAGTATGACCTTTTAGTATGTTGCTGACTGAAATTTGCTAAATTTGTTTAAGTGTGTGAGCATGCCCACTATGGGCATATATACTATATGTGTGTGAAAAATCAAGTTGTTTTTTACTTCAGGGCTCACCTTTGTGTTGTACATCGACTGAAAGCACGCTGTGCCTGCAGGGCTTCCATGAGTCAATTTGTATAGACTTATCAACATTTCTACATACAGGGGGGACAGCTATTATTTGTACATTTCTACCTGGGGGGCACACTTGATTGTTACTGTTGGTGTACATAGGATGAGGGGTACACCTGCCACTTATACATATTTGCTAGGCCTGCACTACTATGTCAGGTACTCCATTTCAGTCTGTACTGCTGTCTATCGTACTGGCTTGAGGCATACCACTGTACTACAGACCTTAGCTTCCAATTACACACATATTAGTTTGTGACTTCATAGCCTACCCAACCCACATCACACTGCCTGGTCTGCTGTTATCTATCTGCATAGGCCTGGGGGGAGGTTACTCATATGCCTCTTCAGAGGGCATGATACAGAATTTGTTTGTGTTTGCGTTTGTCTACAATTGTCCTGCTGGCTGTGACTGTTAGGTATGTGGCCCCCCTACTGGTATGTCTGTGCCAGTGAAATGCTGTCATGGCTTAGTGGTTCAGTACTGTGACTATAGTGCACAGTATCCTGAGTTTGAGTCCTGTCACTGCTTTTTATTTTCCTTCTGGGCAGACCTGACTTGTTAAGGAACAGTAAAGCAGGTGTGAGCGTGTTTACCCAACTTTGCTCGACTTTGCCCAACATTGCCCAACTTTGCCTGATGTTGCCCAACATTGTGCTGGTTAGCGCGGTGCACAGCTACGCCCAATTGTATTTAAATATTCTCAATACTGGTAAAATGTGCTTAGCAGTGCTTTATATTGCTTAGAATAGGGCACTCATGCCTCAGGTGGTGCTGCAGGGCTGCATATCGGATGCACATAGTACACTCCCTATACATGTTTGAAAACAGGTAGTGTCAAGTTAGGCATCCCTTTTACTGTATGTGCGAGTCAGAGAGAGGTGTCATTTCCAGAGTTCCTACTGAGTCAGTGTATGTACTATGCATTGCCTCTTTGTCAAGGCCAGGGCATACTGGGCATGCCTCCTTCTGCCTACTGGGGCAGGCTCAGGTTGTTCCTCCTCCGAGTCATGCTGTGCTTGTGCAGGCATTGGCAATGGTGGGGGGCTGTTTGGCCCTGCCCCATGCTGTTCCTACTGCAGCTGTTTCTGCAGGATCATATTGTGTAGCATGGCACATACAATAACAATTTGGGTACATGTAGTTGGTGAGTACTGCAAGGCTCCAACAGACATGTCCAGGCACCGGAACTGTGACTTGAGCATCCCAAACACACGGTCAATTATGTTTCTTGTTTGTGCGTGTGCCTCATTATGGAGTTCTTGTTCAGGTGTGTGTGTGCATTTCTGATGGGTGTCATCAGCCATGGCTCCAGTGCGTATCCAGCATCCCTCACTAGGTGACCATCAGGGATGTCCCCATTGGCAAATCTCTGGTACAGCTGCTTCAGATGCCAGATGTGGGAATTGTGATAGCTTCCAGGGCAGCCAGCATGCACATTCATTATTATGCCATGGGCATCACACATGACCTGGCAGTTGATGGAGGGGAAGCCTTGCGGTTGATGTAGACCCTATCCCACTCACCAGGTGGTTCTTTGATGCATATGTGCGTGCAGTCTATTGCACCCACTACCTCAGGGTATTCTGCTATTTGGTGGAAAAGACACATATTGTTGGCCAATGCCTGACGGGAATTGGGGAAAAAATACATGGTCACCGACATGTGCTGACATGGCATCCAGGAAATGGTGGAGTACCCTGGATGCTGATGCCTGTGAAATCCCAATCATATCACCAGTTGGTCTCTGGAAGGCACCTGTAGCTAGTATTCTTATGCCAACACATACCTTGGTATCTACTGGGATGGGTTCCCCTCTGTTGGTTCTGTGTGTGAGGTGTGGGCCGGCACAGCTCAACAATTTGCTGCAGGAGGTCTCTGTCCACCCTATAGCACTCCACTATCTCCAGCTCATGTAGCCCCTGGTAGGTTACCCTGGGTCTGTATACTCTTCTCCTACTCCTCACTGTGGGTTGCTCAGCTGCATTCACAACATCCCCACCCTCAGCACCTTGCACATGTTTGGTTTATGATAGCAAGAGCAGTTCCTAATATTTTGTCTGACTTAAGCTTTTTAAGCTTTCCCGCTTTGTATACTGCAGTGTTGCAGAGTTCTTGGGAAAAAACAGGGGGGAATGCTGTTTGCAGAGTTTAAAGTGCTGGGCTGGGCTGGGCTAGTGTACTGCCTGTGTAATTGGCTGATTCTGATATATTTCACCTGGCAGCTCTGCTAGTTCTCCTTGGTTATCTTCCTATTACTTCTTTTCCTTCCTTTACCCTTTCTGTTTCCACATGGGGCAGCACCGCACAAACATGCGCACACACACACACACACGAGTGCACACACTGTGTGCATGTTTGCAAGAAATTTCCGAACATTTAACAGTATGCACCTTTGGTTTCAGGTTTTCAAATAGGACAACTGTAGACATGCCTCTTGCAATCTTGAGCAACTCAGGGCAAACACAAGCCACTGTGCTCCAATTAGCTTACAGCCTTTCTGACATACCCCGTCATGATGTCACCTCTATTCTACTCTACTACTCACCTACTCCTACACTTACACTTTTGGGACATGGCTCACATGCTGGGGAAAGCTGGGATTCACTATCCTTATCCTCATTTGCATAGGATTGCCTACTAATGCATGGTTACAACTCTCACACTGAGCTTCCCCCCCTTAGCAACCACTACTCAGTGGCCATGTTGTCTTCAACCTGCCATTCACCTGCATGGCAGGATAAGCTTTTTAGTGAAAATGCCTATTTTTGGCTATTTTTAAATTATTTTCTTCTTTTTTAAAGTGCCACACGTTTGCGCGGTGCTGCGCTATGCTTAAACATCGGAGATCGGGGAAAAAAGTTAGATTTTAATAATTTTAAACATTTATAAATGCCAATGGCCTTATATTTGGCCATTGGCATGCTTACTCAACTGTATACATCCTTTATTTGGAGCTGTCATAGCTCCGTTTAGCTATTTGCAAAACGTTACTCCGTTACCAATGGAATACATTTCTGCAGATAACACTAATCTTCTACAGACAGGTTAGTGTCTTCTGGATTGTAAATTTACCTCATTTGCATAGCTTTCAGCAGCAAATGAGGTAATTTGCATACCATGATGCTATCCGTGCAAGAGCAGCTTTAGCAGCTCTCTTGCATGCCCCTGCCAGCTGTACCTGGATCGCACAGCAGACATATTGCCGCCGTGAGCTCCTACACTCTTCTTGCACTCCATGCAAGCTTTCGTAAATCCGGCCCGTTGTATTACTGTTAACATCGGTGAATTCTGCACTAGTTTTCTTACATCCTTTCCCTTCTTTATGAAGAGTTTAGGCTCCATGGGAAGCTTCCAGGAAGGAGTTTTGCCCTTCTCTAACTGAGCCCTCTATTTTAATTGAATCAGATAATTCTGAGGTCACTTGGGAGCACATAAACTTAATAAGCCTTCTTGAATCACTTATATTCTGTGGATTTTCACACTTTTGGCGGTCCTTAGAATTGTGAGATATGTTGTGGAGCTGGCTCTATAATTCCTTTCTGTTTTACAAGAAATGCTTAAATGCTCAATCTGGATAATCTGTCAATGAGGCATATGGCATTCCTTAACAGGAACCAGCTCTAAAATATGTCATTCCACAGACATGAAGGTACTCAGACTTTGAACTTTATGCCTGTTGTAAACAGAAATGGCAGGCAAGATTACTTTTCTCTATAGCCTTACGTTGCCATTTACATCCCCCATATGACTTAGTTTGTGTCAATCATAGGAAACCAGACCATCATAAAATATTGATTTTGACCATATCCTGTAAGTAGTAGGCTGAGGAAAAGCTCTTCAAAACAGTCTTTGAGTCTGAGGAACACATGATGCAGTTTAATTTTGATATAGAGATGCTGGAAAGAGAAACTTATCATCTAAAGTCTGCCACCAGTGGGCAGCTTAGGCTGTCCATTTGCACACAAGTAGCCAAGAGAGAAAATCATGGAATTATCTTTTAGAAGGGGAGAAGAGGACCTCCTTGATGATTCTATCAGGCAATTATGTCATCTTCCCTGAAGAGATGAGGTGCTATCCAAAATTGACAATAGGTAGTCCACCCATGTTTGCCATCCCAAGTCAAGTCTGTCTATAAGAGAAAGGACTGGAGGTGTTAATAAATGCCAGTGAAGCATCAGGATTCTCTGCAGCCTGATCTTCCCTGTCAGACCCTCCCTTAAAAGACTATGATCTTTACACTAACTCCTTATCAGTTCTTAATATGACTTAATTAAGCTGGAGGAATTCCAACAGGAAGAAGGATTTTCAGGATTTATTTGCTTATCTTAGAATGTTGTTGTAAAAAGAAAAATGGTTCCTCAATGTAATGCTCAAAGTCATGCATTTTAGCTGGTTAGGCCCCTTATGATTTATCCTTTCCTGAAGCCTAAGCTAGTGATATGAGAGTCAGTGTTCATGATGTATCCCATTTTGACCAAGAGCACTGTATAGAGGAAACCACAGGGAAAGCCTGGATTAAGTTACTCTTATACTGACAACACCCCCCCCCATAACATTAGACTGCAGCAGCCTCTGCCATTTCATAGATTATCTGAGGATCTGAATCCTTACCCACTATGATATACTTGCCATATTTCCTAGAAGGACAATAAATTATGCTCACAGATAAGATGAAATTGAAATATAGAATGTAAATGACTCACAGGATATTCCTCGGGTTTGTACTGTGGCTCAACTGTACAGGAAGCTATCTCCCTCTTCTCAGCTCTCAGGTTATTTCCCAAATGTTTGATGCGTGGTGACAGAAATGATGCAGTGCAGGGCATCTAGACTTCCTCAGTAACTGAATAACTGTTGATATGAACCCTGGTTTTGATTTTGAAGACTTTTGAGGCCCTGTATTGCTTACAGATATTTGGCATCTCCTTTAACTGGGAAAAGTTGCTCCAGTCCCCACTACAGACTATTAATTTCATCTAGACACCCCTTTCCACACACAAATAATTTAAGAAGTTGGTGAATATCCTCTGGTAAGGCTTACAACAAGTGCCATTTGTAGAATTATTTTCTCTCAACCTTGCATGAGACTGCCACACCATCAGTGGTTTAACTCTCATAACTACATTTCAGATCTTCCATTTATCTGAGGTCCTTGCTTCCATTTCTTAGGTTGGTGAGTTCCTCCTACATTTTGAAGATGGGATGCACCTGTCCTTTCCCAGAGCAAAGGAAATTCCCATATCGCATGCTTCACTGCATGAAGGAAATGCTCACATGAAGACATCTTTGGTCCTGGATCTTTGATATCAATTGCAGAAAGATCTTTATACCATTAAGTTTCATGTTTTGGCTATTTTAGTCTTTCATGAACTGGTAGAAGAAAGACCTCTTTCTCAGTGCTGACTAATTAAAGAGTTGTTCAAACAAATTTCCCTTTTAGGCCTTTGATCAAAAACTCTTCCTTAATTTGAGACCTGAGTTATATGACAAATAGTTTTGCTTTCTCGTTTTACTTTTGAATCGGCTCATTCAATAAGTCATTTATTTTAACTAAGCTGATCCAAAACCTCAGGTGGTATTTATACTGATGATGGGAAGTTTGGGTACTGGAAAACTCTTCTCACAGATTCTTCCTATGGAGAGACCAAAGTCCCAGAATGGAGAAAGATGCAGCTGAACAGCTCCCATGGTATAGTGGTATCTTGCTGTGATTATAGAAAACAGCATCCTGGGTTTGAGACTTGGCGGGGTTGCCTGTATTGTTCTGTAAGTAGGATGTGCTGGAGTGATAGATTCCTTTCCCAGAGACTTCCCATGCTCTGGAACAAGATTCCAATCTACATTTTTCAGAGCTCCTCATTAACACTCTTCAAGAGAAACCTTGACGAGTGGATGGGAAACAGAAAGTTTACCCCGGGGATCACTTCAGTGGCTCTGCTAGACAGAGGCACAGGGAACTAATCTAAGGGGGCAGCAAAAGCCAATACATTCTGGCTAGGCTTATAAATGCCTTCGGGCAGATAGCATAGTATCTACCTATGAATGACTCTTCAGCCTTCTGGTACCATATAACAGAAATGAAGATACCAGAAAGAAGAAAATGTGGAATTTGACGAAAAAATGACAGCAGATGGTATAGCTTATGTTGAAAAATGTGAGCTTGCAGAATAAGAACAAGCTACCTTGTAGTGCTGTGATTGATATTTCTTTGGTTGTTGTTGTTTTTCTTTTGGCTTTTCCTGGTTAGGGGTCGTCACAGCGGAACTCCGGTCCTCTAATGATTGACAGTTGATTTTTATGGTGCTGAGGTGCCAGCCTGATGCCCAACTTTCAACGAAGGCACACCCATTCATGCATGTCTTTCAAACGCCACTCAACCATGGGGAAGACATGCAGACTCCACACAGAAGGTGCTCCATACGAGAATTGAACGGGAGAACCTCTTGCTGTGAGGCAAAGCAATATTAGAGGTTTTTAGTCTGATGTAGTAAATGATGAAGTTCTGGAATTGCGCCAGAAGAGGGCAGCAAATGCTGACAGTTTGGCTGAGCACTATGTGCAGGCATGCAGTGGATAAAGTACAAAGATGTGGAACCAAATGGAAAATGCACCAAACAAGTCTGTATATGAACTCTGTTTATTGCAGTAAAAACACACCAAGATTAAGCGCTTTAATCTTTCACAAAGAATGCTTCATCAGAATAAAGCACACTGATTCAAGAACCATTTTTATACCAGTACGTTACATAATAGATAAAATTGAGCCAATGCTGTTGTCAAAAAGTCAGATGTAAAATGGTCACATGAGGAATACTAAATACACAGGATGGTAATATTCAAGCCAACTTAGCTTTTTACAAATAAAACACTGTTATATATTAAATACCTTCAGTATATGTTTCAAAATGCAGGCACAGTAATGCATGTAAAAATGTTAAAATACTTAAAGCTTCATAGATTTTTTTTCAGGGCTGGAAGTGTTGTCAAGGAATCATTTATACCTGGTTGAAAAGTACCTGCTAGTCTGAGTTGCCAAACCAGGTCTTTTTTACTTAATAAATTCTTCCAGTCAGCCCCCCCCCCTCAAATTAGAACAAGTGTGGGAATGCCTATATAATGCACTTGTATCCTTCTTGTTTTTAACATCATATATGTGCTCATAGATTCTGCTTTTCAACACCCTCTCCATTTTCCCAACATAGAATCCATTGCCGTATCACAAAGAGCAAGGTACACAACTCTGGTGGTAAAACTATTTCCTTTCTTGAATATCACCTTAGATGCCATCTTATTAGCTAGGTGGGTTTGAGGTGCTTTGAAAATATTAATACATTGGGAACACCTCCCACAACCACCTTCTATTGGTAAATCCAACTTGTTTTCCATATTCATGCCCACCTTGCTGATAAAATCTGGTTTATCCACCACTGCAGTTAAGACATCATTATTTACCCTAAATATACTCCAATTCTTTTTTAATATGTTTTTCACTTCATATGATATAGGACTGTATTGTACTATACATGCGTGCTCATAAATCTTCTTTTCACCAGGATCTGTGGGGGCTATATTAGTTAATGGGTGGTTTCCTAACAGGGGCTTATATTTTTTCCCCATCCTGTGTAAACCTCCTCAATAATTTGTTCCATCATCTCTTTGGGGCATCCCCTTTCTAAAAACAGATCTCTTAATGTGAAAAATTCCTGCCTCACATCACTTAATTCTGAAGCCATGTGTGCAATTCTTATAGCCTATCCTTTCACTAAGCTCCTTTTCTGTGAAAGTGGATGGTTGCTAGTATAATGAAGGTAAGAATTACAAAAATTACTCTTACAAAATATTAGATTTGAAACCTGTATGTGTATGGGGAATTGCAGTGTCCAAGTAATGTATACCTCTAGTGTTGTAATTATAAGTAAATTCCAAAAATGAGGTAGTTTTCTCCAGGTGGTTAATAAAGCCAGGGATATCTTCCACTTTTCCCTTCCACAAAATAAAGATATCATCCAAAAACCTGCAATATAACTGGATGTTGTTCCAAAATTCTTTGTGGAATACATATCTTAATTCACAGCCTAATAGTACTATATTTGCATATGCAGGGGCGCAGGCAGCCCCCACGGTAACTCCTCTTGTTTGATGGCCCTCAAAGAATAAAAATAAATATTCTTTAAGATAAGTGCCATCATTTCACACACCGGGTTTACTTTATCGTGATTCAAGGTTGAACATGTAAAGAGTGTCTCTTCAAATAATTCTAGTCCTTCTTGCTTAGGAATAGAGGAAAAATGATCTTTCACATCAATGGTTAAAAATACCAACTCAGCTGGCCATAGATTTTGTTTAAGCTGTCCTAGAAAATCCCAGGAATCCTTAACTAGATGTACTGCTCTCTCTCCACTACATGCTTAGCTATTTTATCTACAAACAGTGCCAGATTATGTGTTTTGGAGCCACTGGCAGAAACAATGGGTCTAAAAGGCGGTTCAGTGATGCTTTTGTGTATTTTTGGGATGCCGAATATGACCGGCACCTTAGGATAGGAATTAGTAAGAAAATTAAGGAGGTCATTAGTAATACGTTTGTCCAAGACATATTCTTCTAAATAACTATCAATAAGTTGATATGCAATATTTATTTGGTTCTTAGAAACCTGTGCATAATTCTCTTCATTAAATAAAATATTCTGCATAATGTTGGAATAATCCTCTGAATTGAATATTGCTATACCACCTCCCTTGTCAGGGGTCATGGTATGCACTCCCTTGCCCCCCCAAGTTCATTCATGAGAATTCTTTCATCAAAACTTAAGTTGGCATAAAACTTCCTATTCGGAGCCCATAATTCATACATGTCTTCTTTCACTGCCTTCTCAAAAACATTAATGAGGGGATGGAGTGGTGGATTGAACCCATTACTTTTCTTCAGAATATTTTTGTGTGCACTTACATCATTTGTAGGCCCCACTTGATTTTGGGAAAAAAGGAGATGGAAATTGCGCTTCCTAGTGTACATCTGAACATCTAACAAACAGTCAGCAGGAGCTGGTATTTTGGAGGGAACACATTTAAATCCTTTAGAAAAAAGTGAAAAAAATCTTTAGTGATAGCCCTGTCTGTGTAATCATAAATCTTAAAGCCTTGAAAAATATGCACAATACGTTCAGTTCCAACAATTAATATCTGTTCCTCCCCCTCCCCCGGTTGGGATGTCCCTTTTGAATTTGCCCTGCATGACTGTATGTGTATTTTCTCTCCTGATTTCTGTTTGCTATCCTTTCTGAGCATCTTAGTTGCTGAAAATCCTGTGAACCACCTTCATCCATTTTATTATACACTTCAGCATAGTCATTATACATATAATCAGCCATTTACCTGTCATTACCAGCCGAATTACTGTGCACATCAGAGCCATGAAAACATTTCTCCACAGTTAACCTACTAGTAGAGAAAGCAGATGTAGTTTGATAATGTTTAACATCCCTCTCTAACTTTCTTTTTTTCGTTAAAACAATGCATTACATTTCCTTTCTACCCTGTTAATATTTTTTTCATAAAAATCTTGATACTGTGAAAACAGCAAGTCATTCACAATATTAGTATTTAAATCTTCTAAGTCTTTACCCATCTTTGCCTGCATCTGTTCATTGTAAAACAATGCTTTTTCTAGAAGTTGCATCCCCCATTTATCAAATAAACACACAATGTCTTCAATCATATTGGCATCATACATTAAGCCAAAGGGAAATTTAAAAACTCTCAAGCCTTGTGGTATAACTTTTAAATTGATAAATTGTTTCAAATACACAATTTCCATTTACAAACTTTTATATTTAAAAAGTCTCTTTTCAAAGTAAAAAAGCAAGTCCTTAAGTGAACCAAAGTCTTGAACATTTTCCCGCTACATAATTTGTGGGACCAGAACCAGCCATATCTTGAAAGTCAAATGCTTTAGAAACTAAAGCACCAAATTTATCACGAACATCATGCTGAGCACTTCTAAGGCTAGAAGCCATATTACAGTCCTCAGCCCTTTGTGTAGATGAGAAACTGTTATTAAACATCATTTCTAAGAAAAAAAAAGTTTATCAGTACCTTTATTATTAATAGGGTAGAAAGAAATGTAATGCATTCCCCGGATTCACTAATCTTCCGTGCAGGACTAGCATAGTCCTGCATGGAAGCGCCGGTTTAGGAGCATGATGGCAGTGCGCCATGCATATTAATGAAGGTGGTCTGCCCAACCTCTTGGCTTACAAGGAGCATGTATGAGTGCAGGGGGCGTGTCTGAGAGCAGAGCTCTCAGAATAAACACGCCCCTACAATGCTGAACAGAAGAAAGTGGAAATAAATGAGCAAGACCACTCATAGGTGTCCGCATATCCCCAACAGTCCCCCATGTGTAGAACAGCAACAGTACATATTAATAAACTGAAGGAACCCCTTTATTTATTTATAAAAATCTGAGCACAGCTAACCGTAGGTGCGCGGGTGTGCCCATCGCTTAGCTATAATTAAAGTAGCTTAAAAGGCTGAAGAGGATAACAAGGAAGATATATGCAAATGAAGCAGCATAGCAATAGTGTAGTGGGCAGAGGATCTACCTAATGAGCAGGCATTCCCAGTTCGAGTTCCACTGCAGCACATACCATTTCCCATGTGAAATCTGTATATGAACATTTTATTACTGTATAACCTACTAAATAACATTTAAATGTAAACTGGAGTACTGCATTAAATGCACATGTGAGGTGTCAGTGTCATAATGAATAAAGCACTAGGAAACATGTTTAAATACCAATAAGCAGTAGTAAGCATATATAAGCACTAATAAGTGCCTTTAAGCCCATTTGCGCAGGGGTAAGCAATGCGCACACAGGTTAAGCAATTCTGAAGCTAACTCTCTGTAAGTATATGTAAACAGAGGTTAGCATTGCTTACCTTCACGCAAACCAGCGCAAGCATGCTTACAATTGCCTAAAAGTGCCTTAATCACTGTATGCATCAGCTCCTGTTCCGACCAGAAATAAAAGCAACCAGTCTTTGCAGGATGTGAACCCAGCACCCTCTACACTACAGTCACAGTAGTTAACCGCTAAGCCATTGCAGCATTATGTAAGAATGAGGTTCCAACAAACAAATCCTCAGCATAGGAAAATCAAGCTGAACATGTGAAAGGAATTGATATACAGTGTGATGCTGTATACCCTGCTACATAACCTAAATATGTGAACTGGAGTACTGCAGTAAGTCCAGATGTGAGGTGTTATTGTAATAAAGTGTTGAAGTTCCCAGGACCCCATACAGTGTACGTATACATGAATCAAGGATACAAGACACATAAATAACATATAATGAAGAAATGAAGAAATTAATGCCAAAAGGCAAATATCATGCAAATCAAATATTAAGCACTGCTAAGCGTTGCACAGCACCGCTTCCCAGACTACTGGCAGGATACTACCAGTGGGAGAAACAGTGTCAACCTGCTAAGTCTAATCTTGAAATGAATGCATGCTCGTCCCTGGTGGGTTGACCCCAACAATTTTGCTAAAAAGAGTCTTCGGAACAACATACCATGCCTCAAAGGTAAGCAAAGAAGGGTGCATATGTTCGCGGACTAAATGTTTGGGAAGCCTGAAGATCCATGGGTTGAGACAACTTATGTGATGGGTCCTGAGAAATGGCGAGTGGGCAATGTGTCGTGGTGTGGTTAGATTCAGCTGGAACCTGTAGGAAGGATGATTGCTGTGGATGAGGAATGGGTGGAGGGAATGATGGGTATGACAGTATGGACCGAGGAGTGCCGGCATTGGATGGACCCATTCTAATGGGACCGCCTTGTGGATGTAAGCGAGAAAGGAGGGGGAAACAGGAAAGGAACTGAGACATACCATGTTCCATGGCAAAGCACGTTATGAGTAATATGTATGTTGCATAACCCACGGAATAACATATATATGAAGTGGAGTACTGCAGACATGAAATAACATATATATATATATATAAATGGGAGTACTGCAGTAAATGCACATGTGAGGTGTCAGTATCATAATGCATAAAGCAGTAGTTAGGTTAAGCAGCAATAAGCAGTAGTAAAAATATGTCAGCACTAGTAAGCAAGTTTAAGGCCATATGTGCAGGGGTGAGCAATGTGCATACAGGTTAAGCAAATCTGATGCAAACTATCTTTAAGCATATGTAACCAGAGGTTTGTGTTTGCGAGATGGTAAGCACTGCATACACAAAGTAAGCAATTTCAAGGCTAACCTGGTGTAACTGGATGTTACCTGCAGTTGGCAACGCTTACCGTTGTGCAAACATACTTGCAGCTGCTTAAAAGTGCCTTAATCACCTTGTATCCCACCTCCCTTGTTCTATCCAGCAACAAAATTAACAGCCACTGCAAGGCTCAAACCCAGACCCTACATACCACAATCATAGTGAATTACCACTACACCATGTCAGATATACACAAACCCCAATTATTCTCAGACATATCATGCAGCACAGTCAATCTGCATAAGGGGAATTGTACTAATATCATAACACCCAACCTCTTACTGCAAACATTCTGGACATAGTGTGACAAAATTGATGTACAAATTGGGATAAATGTGAAATATTGTTCTTATACATGTAAAATGTTGCTAGTTAAACAGTGATTTATTGTAATACACATAATCTGAACAACATGAAGTCTGAAACTCTAATGCATCGTCATTCCTGACTGACCTCATTCTTGACATCAACCACGCCAATTGGCTAGACGAATGTGGGACAAGCCAAAATTGTGAGCCAAACATGCATGGATATGGACATTTATAGATCTGTAAATGTAGAGAGATACACAGCTACATATAAATGTATGACTCACACATAAATCATATCAAATTAATGGTATATAGGTAGATAGATGAATATGTTCACATATATATATATATATATATATATATATATATATATATATATATATACGGATAGATATCTGTATTGCATCTCCAACCCCCACCACAAAATAACTGACCATATGCACTGTTAATGGGGGTGGGGTGCTCAAATGAGGGATACCTGGTGATTACTGCTATGTTCCCCCCACCACAGCCGTAACAGATATGCTGTGCAATGCAATATCCATCACATGCAGTTCTTGACCCCAGGACCCTCCAAAACACAGCTACAACAGTTTAACAGTAAGCCACTACAACTGTACAAAGTCAGGGCAATATCTGTAACACATCATGCAGACAAGTCATTCGACTGTAGGGAATGTCAGTGTGGAAGGACTACACATTACAATGCTGCAGATATGCACATACGTGTATACATATACATGTATATTGATGTAGACATATATGTACAGATATATATAGGGATATATATATATATATATATATATATATATATATATATATATATATATATATATATATATATATATATATATGTGTGTGTGTGTGTGTGTGTGTGTGTGTGTGTCTGTGTGTGTGTGTATACACATATACACAGATAAAACATATTAGTCACCATATATATATGTAGTACTGTAGACGTACTGGGTGCACAGAATATCCCAGAAACATAACCTTTGTAAGTGGCACCTGTGAAAAGTGTAGTGTGGTAACCATTCCCACAAATGAGAACATGTAACAGTCAACATATACCCACTCACAATTCAAAGCTCAGGACACCACACATGGGTTTGCATACTCAGAAAACCTTTAATCTGTGTACAATACAATAATGTATGCCATTTGTGACAGCACATAGATTTTCAAATACATATTCAATGATGGATGCAAGGCCCACACAATACAGTAGATGCAAGCACTGTGGATATATAACATACTATGCTGTCCAGGCTGAGGCCTGCAATTAGTACAACATTAAAAAAAAATAACATTCAAGATGAGAAGCAATCAACAATCACAGATGTAGGTCAGCAGCCTCCATTTACAGCCTGTAGTCAAGCCCTAGGGGGAAGTGTAGTAGTTATGGTAATGTCACTGTATCACATACATAACATTGCTTAACCTAACATCTCACTATCACACTGACTGACTGAACTTTGTGTAACACTGTAAGCTGTAGCCCACCACTGTTCCCATGGAGGAATGTATCAAAGTGTACAGCCATACACCTCAATGTGTCTTAACACTCATATCCCTGAAAAGGTGTCACAGCTTAGGTTAATGGCATTGAACCCCCCCCCCCCCATAAAAGGCTGTACAAGGGCAAGGAACACTGTGTACCACACACTGACCTCTGGAATGTACAAGGAACGTATATGTTGTCCAGCTGTTGCCCCCATATATATGGACCATGCCCAACAGTTGTTGTGGGAGTCCATGACATGACTGGGATGATAGCAGTAAAGCTAGCAGTAAATAATGATAGGTCATTACCTACCAACCCCTGACTGTATCACTGCAGGACAAAGACTGTCATATATGTGGAGGACAGAGGCAGGAACACAGGGCCATATTTGCATTATTGCTGTTACACACCCTGGAAATTACTGGTGTCACAGGATCTGTTGCAACATACCCTTATGCAGGAATATGACATTGAAATACAAATGGATGTAGCCATGTACTGATAGCACTCAACAGATAGAATGCCACTAATATATCTGGTTCAAGACCTGTGTGGTGCACAGACAAAACCTAACAGGCAATCCTCTGGCTGTCATATGGATAGGCCCACAGTTGAGAGCTATGCAGACAGGCTACATTCCATGATAAACTAACATGTACACAGAAACCCTGTAAGACCAGCAAGATACAATGCACATAACAACACTACTTATGCTATCTGTAGGTCTGGAACCTTACCCGAATGTGCATTTGGCCTGTGTCTGCAGGCTCTGCTGTAAGAGGTATTGCTACCTGCTCTCTGTTAACACTGCTGTCCACACACAGGAAAGATGTCCTCCATACTGGAAAGGGGAAGGGACAACTCCCACACAAGTCATCAATTTATAGTACTGGGTTGCCATGACAGTGGTTATCTGAAGTACTACACAGCAGGCTGCATGCAATTAGCAACTGGTAGACACTGAGTGGTGCAGAGTCCATCACCTGATCATGTGCAATACCGACAAAAGCATGCTGCAGGGGAGAGAGAGAGAGAGAGAGAGAACACAAAGCTCAGGGATTTGTTACAGCGAAAAAAACATAAAAGGTATGTGAAACATATATGTCTTTACTTGCATGTAGTATTTGGTATAGAATAGTAGGATTTATAATGTGAAATGATTTATATGTGCCATCAGTAGTTGTTCCTGTAATGATGTTCTGCATCTGTCCTTGTGGCCAGTGGGACATACCTGTCAGCTGTGCAGATCAGCAGTTCATAGGTTCATAGGTTCATACTAGGCTATCTGCCCTGGGGCAATTATAAGCCTAGACTGATTCTGTATGGCTTACGCCACCCCTTGATTTGAGTATACTGTGCCCTTTTTAAGGTTTAGTTTACTGTGCCTCTGTCTAATAGTGACACGGGAGTAATCCTTGGGACAAACCTACCATCCCCCATCCACCTATCGAGACTCTTCTTGAAGAGATTCAGTGAGGTGCTCTGCCTCACTTGAGCTGGAATTCTATTCCAGAGCGAAGGAAGCCTCTGGGTTATGAACCTGTCCCTCCAGCAAGTTCTATTTATTTCTGTGCTGAGGTTCAAGTCCCTCAAGCGTGTGGCTCTAAGGGATTTAGATTTACTGAGGTGGAGCATGTCCATTAATTCTGGATTTGACATAGCTTTGTATGTCAGGCATAGATCGCCTCGAAGTAGGCGGTATGCAACTGAGTAGAGCTGGAGTTTTTTTAACCGAGCAGCATATGGCATCTGTTTGAGACCATTGATCCTCTTGGTGAGATACTTTTGGGATCTTTCCAGCTGCTGCAGGTGTTGGGTAAGGTACATCCCAAAAGGGGCATTGCATTCTATGATGGGCCTGATGAGGGATGAATAAAGGGGCACGATTACCTCTCTTGATCTAGATGTAAAACCCTTCGTGATGAGGTGGGCTATGTAGAAGGTCTTTCTAACCACTTTGGCAATGTGGTTTTCAAAGGAGAGATTGCTATCAACTTGGGTCCCCAGGTCTCTAATAACTTTCTCTGTACTTAATGGGTTTCTGCCTATGTGGTAATTTGTGGGCACATTGTTTTTGCCAAAGGGTATGACTATACATTTTTTGGCATTTAGCCTTAAACCATGGTGCTGGCACCAGTTATCTGTCTCTGTGAGACCTTTTTGAAGGATGTTTGTGTCAGCTGGAGAGTCGATTATGGCGCCCAGTTTGCAGTCGTCTGCGAACTTGGTGAGCCATAGTCCTCCCACGTTTGCCTGTACCTCAGAAAAGTATATACCGAACAAGAGTGGTCCCAGGACAGAACCCTGTGGGACGTCACTTGTGACCGGTTTTGAGTCTGACATGGCTCCAGCAACTCTCACTCTGTGGGTTCTGTCTTTGAGCCAGTTTGTGACCCATAAAACACACATGGCATTTGTAGGATTCAAACCCCTACCTAATTATGTTATGACTCTTGAGAGAGACGGATTAGCAGAGTGAGCTATTTGCATTATGAATGACAAAGATGTGACCCATGATATCTGTGTTCTGTACATTACTGTGGCCAACGGCTGGTGGTGGCACTAATACTGTCATGATAGACATATGGGTGTCAGAGCACAACACCTGCAGGACAGTCATGTTAATGTGTAGCATAGCATGCACAACTGCCATAGCTGTATAATATGCTTATCTACAATCTGTCACCATATATACCCCCTAATGTTAGTCTGTGTTCACATGTGACACCTGTCTGTGTTGCAGCAAGGCAGAACAGTTCAGCTGTGAAGAAAAGAGAGTTACAAGAGTATGGACCACATGTTTGTATGCACCCCACATATAGATAAATATATGTGTGATATATATATATTCACAGCTGTGTATGTCTACAGAACATCAGACAGTTTAATATATATATATATATATATATATATATATATATATATATATATATATATATATATTATATTATATATATATAGAGATACACACACACACACACACACATATATATATATATATATGTGTGTGTGTGTGTGTATGTCTATATATATATATATATATATATATATATATATATATATATATACACACACACAAACACACACATACACACATATACATAATACTGACACATAAATATATATATATATATATATATATATATATATATATATATATATATATATATATCAATACATGTCCCCTGCCATGACGTGTGAGTGAACATCACACATCAATACACAACATATCTACACAGCAGTACATGGCTACAAAATGGAGTGCGGAGTGTGGTGTGTAACCCATGTTGGGAACATATTGCAATTGTTTGAGAAGGTGGGATATCTATGTTGGTGAAGGGTAGTAGCCACATATTGGTATGTAGGCTTGGTTGGATGACAAACAAGACAGCATACAGGGCTGGTATATGACACATGGTGGGTAAAGACTGTGGATGGGTAGTTTAATTTGGAATGTGGAGGCCATTGAGCCCCCATATGGGAACAGAGGGACCAAGGTGCCTACCCATGGACAGTCACGACAGCCTCTCCATGGTCATAAAGGTGCCTGGGCTGTGGGCTGAGCAGGAGGAGCAAGCATGTGTAACATGTGTACTGCATGCCTCCAGGTGATGTAGCACATACCCCATGTCTCTGTGGAGCTCCTTATGCACCACACCCTGGACCTAACTGTGGGTGACAGAAATACATCTGTGTGTGCACCTGGGGGGGACACCATCCCCTGAGGTGGTTCCACATGAAAGTAGTGCAGGACCATTAGATAATGAGGTTCTATGATGGGTTGTGGATCTGATGTAGCCTGGTAACATGTCCACATTAGGTGTGAGAGGCATTCCTGCTGGCAAATATCCCCTACACATACTATTGTGTCACTGTCATGGAACATATGTGAGTTGTAATAGTCCACACAATCCCAGAACATGTCCGACAGCATGGATAGATATCCCCAATAACACAGAATGGCAGATGTGTAGCAATCACATAGCAAGCATGCCACATGCATATGTGGAAACATAGTGGCAGTGACAATGGCATGCAGGTGAAATACTCCATAACAGGCCAGCAATTCTACTGTCCCCACAGGGAGCATGTCTACAAACACATAGCAGAACGTGTGGTACAATACAATATATGTCCCAATGGTAGATAATCTGGAGCCATACCACTTGCATTGTGTGAACATTTAGTTGGAGCTGATATGGGGGTGGGATACTGATATGTGTATTGTATTATGGTAACTGTGCCATATGAGTTGCTCAGACATATTTCCATCTTTATGTCTTTCAGGGACAATGGCACATCCAAGGAATCCAGCCTACAGTGCAGCTGAGGATGACATCATAATCAACAACCTCATCCAGCACTATTAGCTGCTCTTCTCCAGGACAAGCCATGATCCGCATGTGCGCACCACCATGTGGAATGATGCAGTCTGCAGGGTAAATGATGTCGGCATGCACAGCCATACTTATGAGCAGGTTCACCATCATTGTAGTGACCTGCTCCGCCATGTACGTCGCTGTGCTACTCGCATGCGGGGTGACCACCTCGCAACAGGGGGGGGGGCATAAAATCCATCCCCTTTTCACAACAGTTGAGGAGCTGCTCATGAGCCTGGTGGCACCTGCACACCCACAAGGGCTACAGACCTATACAATCATGGAGGTGGGTGCTAACCACACACCAGCCATGGAGCATGCAGGTAAGGTCCCAGGGCATATCAGTAGACCACTGTTGCATATGCATCTGTACAAGTAAATCATGCATATGTGAGATGTAGAGTCTGTTGCTGTGTAG
This sequence comes from Protopterus annectens, assembly GCF_019279795.1. Taxonomy (NCBI): domain Eukaryota; kingdom Metazoa; phylum Chordata; order Ceratodontiformes; family Protopteridae; genus Protopterus; species Protopterus annectens. Next base: position 976,964,146 of record NC_056747.1, read on the forward strand.
TACTGATAATCAGTTGTGCATAATCTGTAGTATTGTGGACTTCAGCTGTAGTTTTACTGTAATATTGCACCCACCCTGTAGCAATGCCACAGCTGTGGCCACTGACATCAACTCTATCTCATCCCAATGTAGGTCCCTCTGGGATACAAGCAGGGCAGCGTCCTGATGCTGGTGAGTATGGTTTAAGGTCAAAGTTGGCAATACACTGTGCATGTCATAACTAAGGTTTAGGCCATGTACACATCTTACACACCTACCCATAATGCATGCTGTACATGTTCACTGACAGAGCACACACCTCACTAATGGGATTACCAGCCTCAAACACATGCAATACACAGACCATCTCAGACAACTGTGGCTACATTCCAGTGCACATTGCCCAGGCACAGGTGACATCTGCCGAACATACGCAGCTACGTCATACACAGAGCAGTTGAACATACTACACATAAGGAAATCCCATTCCCTCTGCAAACACATGCTCCAGGGTCCTAAACCTAATCAACACATTAAAAAGAACATACTGGAGGGATAGGGTCCTGTCCTGGGGAATTTCCACACTCTGGAACAGACTACCCATTCATGTCAGGCAATGCTACTCATTGGCCCTCTTTACAAAAACACTTGACAACTGGATGGGAAATGGGGAATTCACCCTGGGTAGTATGTCTGTGCCACAGCCTGACAGGGGTACAGGGGAATAACATTATTGGGTGGTGCATGCCTGAGAACCCTCGTGGCTAGGTTTATGTAGGCCCTAGGACCAATAGACAAGTACTCACCTATGAACCTATGTGTACCACAGGCAACATCAGCCATGGTGGACTACAGATATGTCCTGCATAATGGCGGGACATTGCCAAAGCCATGTGTTGCAATGTGTTCTGATGTACCAGCACCATGTTGGGGAAGTACAGAAAGTTGCAGTTATGATACATGTGCTTCACAATCCACACCTCACCCCAACCCAGGGATAATATCCCCATCTGTACCTTGCTGGTGCCACTGTACACCTGCATGTTTGCCATGCACTGGCAGGGAATAGGCCAGTACACATGGTGTTTCTAGTTTGGGATACTGCAATATGACACATGTGTAGGCCACAGATGTCGAGCATTTACAATGTGGTAGGAGATGGTTATCCTGAAATGCAACAGTGCACTGGAGGGTGGAGAGACAAACCCACTAAAAATGGCTGTATCTGCACACAGTCAAGGTCATGAAGTGTGGCAGCCATAACCCTGACTCAACTGCACTAGTGATGGTACTGTGTGACCTCCAAGGGCTGTTCACATGTTTAGCATACAAACATGCAGGTTTGGGGAACATTTGCAGGGCTGACTGACCAGCTACTAGCTCATGATGATGGCCCATGCTAGTATACCCCTGCCAGGTATTGTGACTGCAGTAGTACACATAGCAGTTGTTGCTACACACCATCATGATATGTGTGTGCACACATATGCACCCACAAATGGTATGCATCCCAATCTGCGTCTGCACAACTGACACACATAGCTCATAATGCAATTGACTGCCTAGGTCATATGTCACATATCAGGTATGTGTAATGTTGACATATGCAGTAGTGTTGCACTATGGCATGTCAGGGAAGAGGGTGCCATGTTAATAATGGTTTGTACACTCACCATAGGCACAATAACGTGTGTCTGTTGTCAGTCTAATGGTATTCTATCACTCATACATGCAACACTGATGATGACATCTGTGAATACACATCAGGCATCCACAAACCATATGTGTCCACATATAATCCACAAACATGCAGAGGCTGTGAGCAGCAGAGGAAACATAACTGACACACAGATACACATCCTGAAATGGTGTGTACACCTGTGGGGTATGGTGCACAGTACATGCCAGGGTGCTGCACAGATGCACAGCAATGCTGTGGACACGGGTGCAATGTGTTCCAGGGGGAGGGCCATCACCTATTAACAAAAGCCATGCATCACAGCCATGTATAATGTTGGTAACAGGGATTGACTACAGTTGGACTGCAAGCTATTGAGCACCACATGTCCTGCATGCTGACATGTGTGTAATTACAGGTCTGTGTGTGATAATGTAGTGCACCATCACCTGCTATTGTGTGTGTTAGGGGGGTACTGGAGTTGTCTGTAGGTGCTTTCTGGTGGAGTGTATGGGTTGTCATGTATGTCGACTGCATGTGTGTGTGTGTGTGTGTGTGTGTGTGTGTGTGTGTGTGTGTGTGTGTGTGTGTGTGTGTGGTGTCGTTCATACCTGCCTTCACTTAGGAGTCGTGCAGTAGATGGACATGGACAGACATATTAGACAACAGGAATACATGTCTGAACTGTGAATGCAGGACAGCCAATAGTATATGAGTGTCCACAGTCGGAAAGATGCATAGGGAGGTAATACTACACATTATGGATACTGGTTTAACTGCAAACAGCAGAAATGTGAAGATAAACCCATGTATGCAGCAGTATGGATGCAGTGGGGAATCATTAGACTACACCAGAGTGTTTCCATATTGTAATGTACTCTACAAAGACAGTAGTTAGTGCAACAGATCATGCAGCTATTGAACAACAATTATGTATGCCACCCCTGTATGTGACATCATTGACTGATCGCAGTAGCCAATAACAAATGGCAGCCATTCACAGCACATGTGGACCACACCAGGGTGTTACCCGGATGACAATAGGGTGTCCTGGACAAAACAGACCCCAAACAAGGGAAAGAGGTAATGGAGTAACAGTCATGTGTTGTGATCACATGTCTGAGCTATTAGATGAATTATACCTGAGTGATTGGCATCAGTTATTGTAATTATTTAAGTCTGATGCTGGATGGGGGAGTACACACAATTAAGTAGGGACTTTGTCTGTACACAGGTAAAGTCCATTATTATGTTTCAGTTCCAGGGTGTGTGCATGTCTGTGCACATGAGTGCATGTGTGCAAGTGCGTGTGTGTGTGAGTGTGTGTGTGTGTGTGTGTGTGTGTGTGTGTGTGTGTGTGTGTGCGTGTGTCTGTGTGTGTGTGCATGTGTATATTTACTGTTAAGTGGTGATGTATAGGTCCTACAATCAGTTTCCTGTTTTCCCCTCACAGGTGGCGAGGTGGGGCTGGGTCCCTCCCACGGGGAATCTGATGTCACTGATACAGACAGTGACCATGAGGATAGGTGTGTTGAGGCACAGGTGGGGTTGTCACAGGCTGATGCTGGGCCACCAATTGACATCCCACAAGTATCCACCCCATCCACGCACACAGTCATACTGCCTCTACATACCTCATCACCATTGGCCTTAGCTGAGGGACAGTCTATATGGTTGGCATTGGCTAGGACAGTGTGGTATCCATGGCATGTGTGTCAGGACACAGCAGCCATAGCCAGATGCCCACTGGGGTACCACAAAGGCAGATGTTAAGGGGTGCTCATTGGAGGACTGCTGGTTATCATGCCCCTGGCAGACATGCCACATGTATAGCTACCACATGCATGTTCCAGGCTGTCATGGAGGCACAGGCACGAATGGAACTTTACACCAGACAGGGTCTAAGGGCACAGAGGGCTTATCACACCTCTGTAAATGACAGCATCCATGACCTAGCAGGTGCCATTCGTAATTTCAGCGAGGTCGTGGATAGATAGTGGGGTGCATCAAGACAGGCCAGGAGAGTTGCGATGGCCACGGGGATGTATGCCAGCAAAATCAGCAGCTGGAGGTCACAGTGGACATCCCACCAGTCACAGCCACTCCCATAGTGGCAGTACTAGCCCCAGCACTTCAGGGGGTTTGCTGTCCACAGACCGTCATAGCCGGCCACATGCACGTGGCCTTAACCAGTCCCAGGAGGGACCTGGATCCAGTGGACATTTTTCAACCTCGGGGGACAGTATCCTAACTGACCATGTACCTGATAGTGCCTGTGGCACACCTGTCAGGCACAGTTCCTGTGTCCGTGGCCAGAGACAGTGAACTGCAAACCCTGACAGGTACAGTCTGCAGCTGTCTCACAAATCCCTGTATAGGGCAGCCACATGGTGGAACTGTGTGCATGCAGACACACACATATCAACAACAAACCTAGGGCAACCACATACCTGCACACTCGACATCACAATTGACCCATAACACTACTCAGCCCCCTCACACACACAAACACACATTGTCAATTGTATGGCTAAGCCTAAGTCTCCGGCCAACCAACAACACACCCTGTGCATATGATGATACTTGTGCCACATTGTGTCATCTGTAACATCAATGCAAGGACAGGCTAACATCGGTCTGATGCACAGGGTGACTGTACAACATTGTAGCAATGGAATGCTGTGTAGCATGTTGTCAGCAGTAAAGTGAAATGCTAACATCCTGGAATGTGTAGCTGTGCAGCCATGATACATTATAGCTGTTATTAACAATGTTGTATTGTTTTCAGCATTATCTATTCTGATTGTGTTGTAGTTGTCCATGTGCCACATGGCTGATGGGTTTAGTGGTGTCAGCAGGTCTTCTACAGTGGACACCAGTAAGTGTAGTGGGTGGTACACATGACATGGCTGGGTACAACACACAGAGCCTTTGGTTTGGATACAGTACAGATACAAGACTGTACACATGGAAGTATGTCCCCGTGCAGGTAACACATGTGTTGTCCATGTAATTCCACCAAGACAAGATAAGCACAACCACACATTGGTATATATGCGGTCTGCTATTTGAATGACATTAAAAATGCTAACAGCAGGTTGTATGTCCCTTTCCCCACTCTATTGCAATCCTCACCTCAGTAACATGGGTGTGGTACTGCTAGTGGCATAGCACTACACTTAGGAGGGTGTGAGGAGCTCTACTACTGCGAATGGTGTAAACAACAACTGATCAACCTGATAACATACACTGTACAGTATTACAGACAGCTATGTGGGGGGATAGATGCAACAGTAACTGCAATCATAGTGGATGTGACCACAACAGCCACACCCAATGAGTTATAGCAACCCCAGTATTACTGCACACCTCTACAGTGTGGAGGTGGACATTAACACATCTACGACCTGTGAAGGACTGTATGTCCACGGGATGGCACCTGTGGAATATTGGCATTTGCCAAGCAGTCCTGGGGAAACATATTCTGTGAACGGAGGTAGATCCCTTAACATCTACACACATTCCTGTATGTGGTATGGTGTAGAAAAGTCTGCTGTGATCTACATAGGCTGTGTGAACCACCTAACCCTCATCTACAACTTTCATGACTGCTTCAAGGAGGTAAACCAGGTTTAGGTGGCATTCTCTGCCTTTGACAAACCCAGCATTGGTGAGGTCCAATGTTTTAAGATTACCAGTGACATTGTCTATGGGTTCAGTGTTGATATGTTCCATGTCCCTGCAGATCAGGCTCATCAGGCTACTGGGTGGTAGTTCTCAGCTGACATGGTGGAACACCTTTTGTGGAGTGGGATGACTGTTGCTGTGTGCCATTCAGTAGGCAGAAACACTGAGTTGAGTCTATGATTGAACACAGTACTTAGGTAGGGTGCAGGTTTGTTCTGTAGTATGTGTAGAACACAGCCCGTGTTGGTTTCTGGTCCCATGGATACTGTGTTACTGGCTTTGGAGAGTGTGGTTCTTACCTGTGCATCCATAATTACAGTAACCTTGCATCAGTCTTGTGTACACATGGGCCATTTAGGTGGTGAGAGGGAGGTCATGTGTGCAATGAACCTATCTACCTGGATGTCGGTATTATCTGTTGCTTCTATCTAATGCTGTCATTGTACAGATGTGAGTATTGCCCTTGATATCCTTGATTTAGCTATACACTGCTTTGTGGTTGTCCTTGGCAACAGTGGTGAATCCATTGTCAGGTGTAGGCCTGTTGGATCATATGAGGGATCCCAGCTACTTACTGAGCCTGCCCAGGGGGTTCCCCCAAGCATGAGACTTCATTTGACTGTACTGCATAATATGTTACTGATGCCAGCCTGACATCATACAGGTGGTATGGAGTATTGTCAACATCTAGTGCCATTGTCATGTAAGGTCCTGGTTATGGGATCTGCAATAGTTGGTAGTGTATTGCAGGCCAGATGTGTTTGGTTGTGGGGAGGAATACCTATTCGTGCCAGATGTATGTTATTTGGGCCTCTCAAGCCCATTAATGGTGCATGTGGACATATATGTTTTTGTTATGTTCCCAATGCTATCTACATATGTATGTCTGTATATACCTATATAGACATATATATATATATATATATATATATATATATATATATATATATATATATATATATATATATATAAATATATATATATAGATAGCTATATATATGTGGACATATGGATGTAGGCATATATATCTATAGATGTATGTGTATTTATGTATATATGTTTATATTGATGTATGTGTATCTATGTATATATGTTTATATATATATATATATATATATATATATATATATATATATATATATATATATATGTTATATCCATTTTGATATTAATATATGTACACACACACATACATCTTCATGTTGAAATACATTCCCCGTAGTGTTGTATACCTGTGCTGGATGATATGTTTGTGAAAACATCATGATTATGTGATTATGCATATTTGTCATGGCTTACTAGTAAATCACTTTGTCTATGGTGTGCAGGGTCCTGGGTTCGAGCCTTGCAGGAGCTGTTTATTTTGTCGCTGGGCAGAACACAGCTCGTTGGATACAGACTGATTAAGGCACTTTAAAGCAGTTGTAAGCAGGTTTCCGCAGGTTTGCATGTATTTGCGTGGAGCTAAGCACTGCTATCTTCCAGTTACAGTGTCTTACACTCAGTTAGCTTCTAAATTGCTTAACCTGTGTAGGCAGTGCTTACCCCCATGCAAACCCGCTTATAACTGCTCAAAAGTGCCTTAATCACTCTGTATCCAACTGGCCGTGTTCTGCCCAGCAACAAAATAAACAGCTCCTACAAGGATTGAACCCAGGACCCTTCACACCATAGACAAAGTAATTTACCACTAAGCTATGCCAGATACAAATAAATCTGATGTTTTTGGAAAATATATCCAGTCCAGTCATGCAACAGTACAGAGAATGTATACCAACATCTAGATGCATGTGTGTGTAAATATATTAATATCTAAACAGATACAACATATCTATATATGTAGGTACATATATATATATATATTTCTAAAACTATATACATCTATATTAATATATATGAAAATATATACATACAAATGCCTACATCGCACATATATATGTCTACACCTATATGTCTACATATACACAGCAAGTTACATATGTGTACGCAGATATACATCTATGTAGGTATATACGGACATAGTTTTATATATATGTAAACATATATATATATATATATATATATATATATATATATATATATATCAGTTTATATGGCCATACATCTGTAGATAGCAATGGCAGATTAACAAACACACATATGTCCACATGCACCTTTAATGGGGTTGAGAGGCCCCACACACTATACGTCTTGTACGAATAGGCATCCTCCCCACAGCCAAACATGTCCGCCCTGCAATACACTACCAAGTGATGCAGATCCCATAATCAGGACCTGACACAACATGGGCACAAGATCTTAAGAGTACTACAGCCCACTTGTATGATGTCAGGCTAGTACTGGTAACATATCATGCAGTATAGTCTACTTCCCATAAGAAATGTAAACTGTTGAAGCCATCAACATCCCCAGGATACAGATACACAGACACAGACATGCAGATACATAAATATATATATATATATATATATATATATATATATATATATATATATATATGGATATACATGTGACTACACATACACATGCAGATATATGCACAGTAAGATACATATGTAGAAGGTGCACACAATATGGAACAGCCACTATGCCTACAGTTAACACCTGAACAACTGGACACTGTATGGGCCAACCATACAAATGACAGTTGTTGCCTGCAACATATACCCACAGAGAGGTCATAGGGAAAACACCACACACAGGTCTGCAGAAATGGAATACCTTTCATTGTGTACTATTATAGTTCTATTTGCCATGTCATATAGCTGTTCAGACACTGGCTTCCATATAAACAGAGGAATTCAACTGTGAAACAGTTATACTAATATAGTAGTCTGGAAAGGTTCATAACTGTTGCTGTCCAGACCAAGCCCTTCAAATTGCACAATAGTGAGGACAGACTGGGCCACAGGATACCAAATGATCAACAGTATGTAATGCAGGTGTATCGTTCAGTAATCTCTATCTACACTCTGTACAAAATCACTAGGTGGTAAAGATGTCATGTGACCAAATGGGTTGTAACTGTTACATAACAAGACATAACTGACACCATCACATGCACACTGACAAACAGAACAGTCTGTATGGCAGAAGGCAGTAGGTTTGCATTAACCCAAGATATGTAAGTACTGTAAATATAGGTGAAGTATACCATACTGTACATCCAGATACCTTAAGGCAGCTCTCCCCTGATACCCCTACATATTCTAACAGCCTAGGTCATTTATGGTGCTTCCCCCAATGACTCAGTAATACAGGGCCATATACCACTGTTACATACACTGGCCTCTGGAGTGCATAAGAGCACAAATGTATTGTGTAGGTGATGCCCACACATATATGGCCCCATCCCCACCACATGTGTGGGGGATACAACAGCAGTGGACTGTTAGCAGCAATGGCAGTATGATATACTCACAGTCCACTATGGAACAACACCCGACAGCATGTCATATGTGCAAAGCTTGATATGTAGGAGGAGGACAGAGGCTGGAACACATGCACAAATGTGGAGAACTGTTGCCATACACTAAGCAAGTTGCTGGTGTTACAGGATAGTCTGCAACATACCCTTAGTCAGGGAATTGAGGTTAGTAACAGTAATGGATGTAGCCATGTACTGATAGCACTCAACACACACACTGCCAGTGAAATATCTGACACAGGACCTGTGTGGTGGACAGACAACACATGATAGGCACACCAGTGGCCATCAAGAGGATAGGCCCACATTTGAGAGCTATGCAGACAAACGGCATTCCAAGGTAAAGTAGTATGTATACACACACCCTGTAACACCAGTACTATACAAAGCATAACACAACTATACTCACACTCTGTCTGTAGTTCCTGAACATCCTGCAAATATGTATCTACCCTGAGTGTACCGGTTATCCTGTAAGAGGTACTGCTACCTGCTGTCTGTAACACTAATGCCCACACACAGGAAGGATGTCCATCACACAGGCACTGTATAGGGACCACGCCCACATGATGTAGGGATTTAGAGTAGGTGGTTGCCATGACAGTGGTGATTGGAAGTACTACATATGTGTATTCATATATATATATATGGCTATCTGGATGATAATATGTACATATATTTCCACCATATGTCCTGGACATGGAGTGTAGCCCTACCCCAGCCTCTATAGTCGCACAGTCATAGTGCAAGGGGATGTCAGGTATGTATAGCAGGTATATTAATAGACTATTGCTACTGTCATTGGGATTGTCTTCACAGACATGGTGTGTGTTGGAGGTCACATCTGCTTATAACGTGTGCCATTGGCTACTGACAGACATCCTAAGGATGTCATAGAACAGTACCGCTACTAGCACGTAATGTCCCTGTGGACTGCAGCAGAGATATTGGCCAATATATGTGGACATTCTGACACACTCAGTACAGTCCAGAGGTATACACATGACCCCTTAGTTCTAAACATGTGTACAATGCCTGACAATATGGATGTGGACAGCCATGTATAACACATAATGACTGGAATACATTTGCCACCATAGGTTATGCATTCACACACCCCTGTCTGGCCTGACACATAATAACCGCTGGTACAGGGGTGTCATGGCCACATACTACCCACTAGATATTGACATACATCTGTACAGCATCCCACTGCTCTGTCTGACATACATGACTGTTAAGGGAGGCCTGGCAGCAGTACACCTGGCAAGTATTTGCACATGACATCTCACTGGGTAAGTACACTAAGCTGCTAGGCATGTAACAATGCACTGTGCAGGCTACAGGCAGACTGGCTCAACACTAGCCTACATCTCCTATGGGGGAATGCACATGTACCTGCATATATAGCAGGCTCTACAGGCATGTCACAGCACAGGGTAAGATACACCTGTGTGAAAGTGCATAACCACAACCAATGTGAACACAGCCACAGCCACATATGTTAAGCTAGCATAATATTACAGTATATGGACTATCTGTTCAACACCATCCTCATATGTGTCACTCACAGACTGACCCTACATATACTGGGCTGCTACACAGTTTGGTCAGTTGGCTGTCTGTGATATGGGACATGTGTGCGTATGGCCCTACAAACATGTACGCCAATACAGTACCATACAGTGGAGCAGCATGTAACATCAGATAGGATGGGACCTAGAACAATTACATCTACCACAGTCTGTACACAGGCTAAAGTGCATATTAACAATACACACACTGCCGACATTCACCATAAGTACACGGACCTCAGTAATGTACAAACATCCATAGGATGTCCAGGTTATGTCATCAAATATAACCCCTACTGCACATAACATGTGTAGCAGTCTGATATCTCACTGGCTTGTTATCAGATATGATGACAGTAATTATGGTGTACAGCACATATGCACCACTTCATGCACGACATATGTACACAGGTTGACAGAGTTGTGGCTGGAAGCACATACACAGGGCCAATAATGACATGTTGCTGTGATAACCTCATACATTTACTGTTGTAACAGGGTTTGTTGCAACATATGTCCTATGAGGGATAAGAAGCCAGTAACTGTCATGGCTTTCACCATCTACAGACTGCAATCCTCACACTACCTTCTGCGGACCACAGATAGATGCTCCATTGGTAACACATGAAACCAAAGGCACAACACCCTGCCCTGTCTGCAGATGACTCTGCAGATGAGGATTCCACATAAACATTGAACTGACATGGCAGGTATTAAGACATGTAGGACAGTCATATCCACACACACACACTGTTAAACCAACAGTACTCCAAATGCAGTATAGCAGCACTTACAGTCTGTAGTCAGGTCAGGCAATCCCCCTCCTGTGTGTTGCCCTGTTTCCATACTGTATGTTGTTAGAGGTTAATCCCCAAGCCATCTGAGATGCTGTTTGCCAAACAACAGATCTAGTTCCTGCCCACAGTGAATGAAAACGGCCAACACCAACATGATGTTCCTAGATATTGGAGTGTGTTTTCATGCAATTGGCTATGGGAATGTTACCATAGCTGTTCCACATGCAATCAGCTAGGGGGGGGCTGCAATTCGTGCAGAGGCCATCAGCTGATCATGAGCATCACTTAAAATACACATGCTAATGCCAAGCAAAGCAGGTGTAGGTCACATCCACCAGAGAGGGAGTGGGAGAGGCAGACAGAGGGAAAGACAAGGCATGGAGTGGTGGGAGAGTAAAACCTAAGGATGTTTGTGTCACACACCTACCAGCACAGGGTATCAAACACCTGACGACTATGTAGTACTATCACAGTTCTATGCAGTTATTGGATGCGCCACATGGGTTACCTGTTGTGGAGTCCTCAGAACATATATGTGATGGTGACTGACATCTGCAGCAGGGATATGGTAGCTATACAGTAGGTGACATACACATGCCTGTCCGCATGTACAGGTGCCAGCATCAACACAGCCACACTCTCACAGGGACACACACACATTGACACACTTGGCAGGGCCAGGATTACAACTCATCAGTAGCAGGATTGCCACAATGCATCACTGCAGGTATCACATACATCACACGGGTCATATCGGGGTTGTATGGGCAAAGGGTATGGGAAGGTGACTGACATCAGACAGCATGCTTCAGTATGCCCATGAGGGTTGTAGGGAGTGTGGATGTGAACATATGCACCATGCACAATACACACAAACACACAGGGTGCCAGTACTGACATGCATGGGTGCATGTCTGCACGGGTGTCTGGTGGTCGACTGTGCCAGACAGTTGTACAAGGCTAGGTGATGGGTATACCTTGGCATCAGGCCACATGACAATGGTCTGCATTGTGGCTCAGGACTGTAGTGTCTTCATTTGCCCACACAGGTGGTTATTGTATCCCCATCCAGTCACCTGGGTGACTATTGTGTGTGGCCAATGCTGTGCATCACTTGCCATGTATGTGTTTATTAGTGCATGACATAGATGGTGTCTGGGATGTGCACACCTCCCACATGCATGTACAGTGACATATGGAACTGTGCCTGGGGTGTCTGGTCCATGTTGTGAACACAGATTATCATCAGATGTGCCAGTCTTGCCCACCTGTGGTGGGAACTGGTAATGGGTAGCAGGTTTACCCTGCACCTACATTGATAGCATGCTAATGGCATTCTCTGGTGTCAGTGGAATCTGTCAATACAGGGTATGTTGTCAGGCATGGTATGTCCTTTGTGTGTCACATGTGATGGCACCACAGGTCTTTTAGGTCCACTAGGGAACATGGGGAAGGTGCACTGTCTGCATGTACTTGCACATTGGACAGATGGACAGGGTGCCATGCCCTCTGTAGCCCACAGCTGTCACCCCATAGTTACTATCAGTGGCCAATATGCAGTGTACTACCCACATATTGGCTGTTGCCTAGGCATGTGTGTGTGTGTGTATGAGACATGGGTTGAGAGTGTGCTCTGGGTAAAACTGAGGTTGCTAACTGTGATTGACTGGTCTTGATGTCATATGTATGGGTATGGCTTTGCACCCCAGCCTCTCAGCTATTTCACATCTGTTATCCCTGTACAGTGGACATTGTGGTAGGGCCACCATATCAGAAATATGCAAAATCCACTCCACATTGGCTACAGGTGTCGCACACTCACATCCACCTCCACACAGGATACGTGTTTTACACACACACACACACACACACACACACACACACACACACACACACACACACACACACACACACACACACCTGTCATGTCTGGGAGTAGAACCCCTAACTAACTAGGTATATTACACTACAGCACTATGCAGTTATAGTACACGCCACAGAGATTACTGGAGTACTCCTTACCCAAAGGTGTATTTCACATTGGATGACATCAGCAGGATTGCCAAAGTAGGCCATTTGAAATGTACTGTGTGTGACTAGCCTAAAATGCAGTGCTCCCTACAGACAGTGACACACACACAAAACATCCATCACCAACATGTGTGGGTATAGAACCCCTAACAGAGATCTATACCACACTACAGCATGGAGCTGTTATATGATACACGACAGGGATTACTAGAGAACTCCTTCCCCAAAGGTGTATTTCACAATGAATGACATTGACAGGATTGCCAAAGTAGGCCATTTGAAATGTACTGTGTGTGACTAGTCTATAATGCATTGCTCCATACACAGACATTGAAACACACACAAAACATCCAGAACTGCCATGGGTGGGGATGGAACCCTACCACAGTTCTACATCACACTATAGCAGTACGCAGTTACAGGACATGCTACAGAGATTACTGGGCTACAACCTTCCCAGAGGTGTATTTCTAGGTGAGTGACATCAGCAGCCTTGCCAAAGTTGAGTATATGAAGTGTAAGGAGTGTGAGTGCCCTAAAAAGATTGCTCTCTATACAGTCAGAGACAAACAGACACACACACAAATGCACACACATTTGCCAAGTCTGGGGTTTGAACTCCTACCTAACTACTTTATCACACTATAGCAGTACACAGTTACAGGACATGCTACAGAGCTTACTGGTCTGCAACCTTCCCAGAGGTGTATGTCTAGGTGGGTGACATCAGCAGCCTTACCAGAGTTGAGTATATGAATTGTAAGGAGTGTGAGTACCCTAAAAAGCATTGCTCTCTACACAGTCAGACAGACACACACATAAACAGCTGCCAAGTGTGGGGTTAGAACTCCTACCTAACTAGTTTATCACACTACAGCAGTACACAGTTATGGGACGCTCCACGTAGATTACTGGGCTACAACTCTCCCAAAGGTGTATTTCACATTAGATGACCTCAGCAGGCTTGTCATAATAGGGCTATGGGGGGGGGGGGGGGCGGTGTGTGCATGGGCCATAACCCATTCATGTATGGGTTGACACATCACATGCGGGCACACACAGGGTCATATGTCACAGGTACATGTATGCAGCTGCTAGATGACTACTTCCTTGTACAGTCATGTTGCGCAGATGGCACATAAACCACATAGCCTGTAATGCTGACAGATACTGGTGGGTAGTATCGACAGTGAGTGACATCTGCACCTCATGTGTTTGGGGCCCTTTGGCTGTGTGCTGGGTGGGACAGGCCTGGATAGCTCCTTGTCACAGTCACCCTCTTCCACACATCTATGTCCATCTACCTTTGGCTTATTATAGTGTGTTGTCCTGACATATGTCTGTATTCCTATCCACTGTGTGTGCAAGGCATGAGTGGTGTATACTGACGAGTGTGTGCACTAACAACTGCAACTGCTAGATATGTCTGGTCCACTGGTGTTTGCAGTCATGGCCTTCATGTGTTTAAGTGTGTGAGCATGCCCAGTATGACCTTTCAGTATGTTGTTGACTGACATTGCCTTTATTTCTCTAAGTGTGTGAGCATGCCCAGTATGGCCATCTGTATTGAATGTGTGGATCGTATCCAGGTAGTTTGTGCTGCAGTGCTGACCTTTGTGTTGTACACCAACAGGTAGCATGCTGTCTCTGCAAGGTATCCATCGATCATTTGGCTTTGACTGTTACTACATTTCTGCATAGCAGAGGGGCACACCTGACTGTTTCTACATTTCTACACAGGAGTGGGGGGGGGGCACACCTGACTGTTATTACATTACTATGTAGGCTGGGGGGGCACACCTGACTATTTCTACATTTCTACACAGGGTTGGGGGGGCACACCTGACTGTTATTACATTACTATGTATGATGGAGGGACACACCTGACTATTTCCACATTTCTACACAGGGTTGAGGGGGCACACCTGACTATTATTATATTACTATGTAGGATATGGGGGGCACACATGACACTTGTACAGATTTGCCATGACTGTACTGGTATGTCAGGTACTCCATTTCATTCTATATTGCTAACTATCATGCTGACTAGAGGCATACCAATGTACTACAGATCGTGGCTTTGGTTGCCCTACATATTATTGTCTGACTTCCTACCCTTCAAAACTAACATCCCAGTGCCTGCTCTGCTGTGGTCTGTCTGTGTAGGCCTGAGGGAGAGGTTGACCATAGCCATCATTCTGGGGCCATGGCACAGGCTCTTTTTGGGTTTGTCTACACCTGTCCTGCTGGCTGAGACTGTTGTTGGGTATGTGAACCATCCTGACTGGCATGTGTGGGTCATATGGACACACATGTTACTCATCACATTTCCTGCAGTGGGTTTTGTCACCCTGTGTAGTACTGGCTACTATGGTGAGTCCAGTATGTGTTACAGATGGCATGGTGCCACTATGGATGTCTACTGCCTGCTGCCATAACATTCAGCCACCCAATTCCCTTGCATGCACACATCAATACCATAGCTACAGATAAAAACACATTCTACTCCATTTGGCAATTGTTAGTTTGATTGACTTACCCTGAGGGTGTGCCAGACTTGCGGATGGTGCTGGTGGGCAGCCTATGTTGGATGCACATAGTACACTCCCTATACATGGTTGAGCACAGGTAGTGTCATGTTTGGCATCCCTTTTACTGTATGTGTGAGTCAGAGAGAGGTGTCATTCCCTGGGTCCCTACTGTGTCAGTGCATGCGCTATGCGTTGCCTCTTTACCAAGGCCAGAGCATACTGGGCATGCCTCCTTCTGCCTACTGGGGCAGGCTCAGGTTGTGCCTCCTCCTCCGGGTCACTTTGTGCCTGTGAAGGCCTTGGCATTGGCGGGGGGCTGCGTGGCCCTGCCCCATGCTGTTCCTGCTGCAGCTGTTTTCCACAAGATCATATTGTGTAGCATAGCACATACCATAACAATTTGGGCACATGTAGCTAGTGAATACTGCAAGGCTTCACTGGATGTGTCCAGACACTGGAACCGTGACCTGAGCATCCCAAACACATGCCTATTATATGTCTGGCCTGTGCATGTGCCTCATTATGGCTTTCTTGTTCAGGTGTGTGTGCATTTCTGATGGGTGTCATCAGTCACGGCTCCAGTGTATACCCAGCATCACCCACTAGGTGACCATAGGGGATATCTCTATTGGCAAATCTCTGGTACAGATGCGTCAGATGCCATATGTGGGAATTGTCATAGCTTCCAGGGCAGCCAGCACACACATTCATTGTAATGCCCTGGGCATCACATATGACCTGGCAGTTGATGGAAGGGATGCCCCTGCGGTTGATGTAGGCCCTACCCTGTTCACTGGGTAGAGCTTTGATGCATATGTGCATGCAGTCTATAGCACCCACTACCCCAGGGTATTCTGCTATTTGGTGGAAGAGATGCATATTGCTAGTCAGCACCTCACAGATGTTGAGGAAATATACGTGCTCACTGGCATGTACTGACATGGCATCCAGGAACTGGTGGAATACTCTGGATGCTGATGCCTGTGAGATCCCCATGATATCCCCAGTTGTGCTTTGGGGGGTACCTGTGGCTAGTATACCTAGGCCTGCAAATATATTGGTATCCACTGGGATGGGTTCCCCTCGGTCAGTTTAGTGTGTCAGATGTGGCTGGCACAACTCAACAATTTGCTGTAGGAGATCTCTGTCCACCCTATAGTGATCCACTATCTCAAGCTCATATAGCCGCTGGTAGGTTACCCTGAGTCTGTACACTCGTCTTCGTCTCCTCACTGTGGGTTGTTCAGCAGCATTCACATCCTCACCACCCTCAGCTTCTTGCACATGTTGTTCTATGTTGCCTGCTGCAGCCCTTCTCATTTTGTAGGTTTGTTTGTTAAAATTTCCCCGCTTGTATACACCGGTGGTGTAGAGTGTGGACAAAAACAGAGGGGAAGGTGTGTGCTTAGTTTATAGTAGTGTTCTGGGCTGGGCTAGTCTGCTGCCTGTGTAATTGGCTGATTGTGATACATTTCACCTGCCAGTTAAGCTAGTTCTCCTTGACTACCTTCCTACTGCTGTTTTCCCTTCCCATTGCCTTCCTGTTTAAGCCTGCATGCGTGCCACACAAACACAGTGCTCAAATGTGCACAGAGCTGCTATTTCCTGGTTTAACTTCTTTTTTCTTCCTGTAAAACCCGGTGCACCATGTGCACACCCGCTTACGCTTTGTAAAGACTGCTAGGCAGGTTTAGACACACCCCCTGGCTTAACTGTGCTAAACTAGGAGTAAACCCAAGCCACAGGCCTCCAGTCCACTTACAGGATGCCTGACACACACACACACACACACACACACACACACACACACACACACACACACACACACACACACACACCTATGATGTCACCTACCTCCTAGTCTTGCACCCAGCTATTCATACTCTTACACTGTTGGGACCTGCCTCACATGCTGGGGAAACTGGGATTCGCTATCCTTCCCCTCATTTGCATATGATTGCCTGCTAATGCATAGTTACATATCTCACACTGAGCCTCCCCCCTTAGCAACCACTACTCACTGTCCAGGTTGTCTTCTGCCTGCCATTGACTTGCATGGCAGAATACTGATTTTAGTTAGAATGCTTATTTTAGGTTTATTTTCTTATTTCCCCTGATCCCGTTTGCATTCCGCTGCCCTATGCTTAAACAGCCGAGATCGGCGAAAAAATAATAAAAGTTTTTTTTTTATTTTTTGTATTGTTTGTAATGCCAGTGGCCTTATACTTGGCCATTGGCATGCTTCCTCAATGTTATGCAGCCTTGATTTGGAGCTGTCATAGCTCCGTTTTGGATTTTGCAGAAATGTACTCAGTACCGAGTACATTTCTGCAGATAGCACTAGTCTTGCACAGACTGTTACAAGTTTCCTGGATTGCAAAATCATCTCATTTGCATGGATTTCACCTGCAAATGGGGTGATTTGCATACCAGGGCTTAGTCCATGCAAGATTAGTGCAGGAGCGCTTATGCACGCCCCTGCAGGCTGTTCCTGGATCGCACTACAGACATATTGCCTGCGTGGGCTCCTGCACCAATCTTGCACTCCGTGCAAGCTTTTGTGAATCCAGGAGATTGTTTTTAAAGAAAAAAAGAAAGTTAGAGAGGGATGTTAAACATTATCAAACTAAATCTGCTTACCCTACTAGTAGGTTAACTGTGGAGAAATGTGCTCATGGCTCTGATGTGCACAGTAATTCGGCTGGTAATGACAGGTAAATGGCTGATGATATGTATAATGACGATGCTGAAGTGTATAATGAAATGGATGAAGGTGGTTCACAGGATTTTCAGCAACTAAGATGCTTAGAAAGGATAGCAAACAGAAATCAGCAAAGGAAATGCACATACAGTCATGCAGTGCAAATTCAAAAGGGACATCTCAACTGGGGGAGGGGGAGTAACAGATATTAATGGTTGGAAGTGAACATATTGCGCATATTTTTCAAGGCTTTAAGATTTATAATTACACAGACAGGGCTATCACTAAAGATTTTTTTTCACTTTTTTCTAAAGGATTTAAATTTGTTCCCTCCAAATTACCAGATGTTGCTGACTGTTTGTTAAATGTTCAGATGTACACTAGGGAGCTCAATTTCCGTCTCCTTTTTTTCCCAAAATCAAGTGGGGCCTACAAATAAGGCAAGTGCATACAAAAATATTCTGAAGGAAAGTCATGTGTTCAATCCACCACTCCATCCCCTCATTAATGTTTTTGAGAAGGCAGTGAAAGAAGACATGTATGAATTATGGACTCAGAATAGGAAGTTTTATGCCAACTTATGTTCTGATGAAAGAATTCTCATGAATCAACTGAAGGGGGGGGGCTGCTCATAGGTTCATAGGATGATACTAGGTATTGTCCCGAAGGCCCTTATAAGCCTAGCCACGAATTTCACCCATGTTCCCTCAAAGTCAGCACCTGTTTTCCCTGTCCAACAGGGACACAGGTGGGATCCCGGAGTATATTTTCTGTTTTCCACCCAGTCGTCCAGGTTCCTCTTAAAGAGGGTTAGAGAGGTACTCTGCTTGACATGGAGAGGGAGTCTATGGGACACAAATCTATCCCGTCAACAAGTTCTATTAGCCACAGACCAGGTTAATGCCTTTCGAAAGGTAAGGTTTATCTTTCCTTATTATTCCAACTTTAGCTGTGTGCACAGAAGGTCTCTATACATTATCTAAGGGTACCATACTGTCTAGATGAAGCAAGTTGGAAGATGTTTCTGAGATTAGTATTTTTCCACTTTCCTCTCAATCAAACATCAGACATACGAACAGGTGGCTATCATTTGTGGGTGGTGGAAGTAAGGAATCATGCTGTGTGTGTGTGTACATTTTACTGAATCAAGTTGAATTATATTTCCATCACTTTTTGTTCTTTCCCTTTTGTTACAGAGGTACACAGACAGTAGCTGTCTTTTTGGGATAGGAGAGAAGAGGTATGCTGCTGTGGTAGTTGTGTAGCTGTGGAGTTGGTATATAACTATAATTATAATTACAGTTATATAAATTAAGGGGGTATTGGCAAAGCCTGTGTATTGGAGGTGTTTTGGTGTAAAAATGATGTTTGTGTGCATGTGTGTGTGTGTGTGTGTGTGTGTGTGTGTGTGTGTGTGTGTGTGTGTGTGTGTGTGTGTGTGTGTGCATGTGCGTGTGCATGCATGAGCACGTGTGTGTGTGTGTGTGTGTGTGTGTGTGTGTGTGTGTATGTAGATAGATAGATGTGCACCCATGTGTCTTTGCTCAAGACTGACATTGGTAAATTTTGCATATTGGTGACAGCAGTTACTGACTGCGGATATCATCAAAATGATATGTTGTCATAGGCAAGTATTAGGTTAGTGTCCTTGCTGGCCATTTTAAGCCCAGCCAATTTCCCCTTGAAAGGTGAGAATCAAACTCTGTATCTTCTGTTTGTGATATAAACACCTTAACCATTATACCAACCCCCTGAAATATTAAAATTGAAGGTTTGGTAAATTTAGCACTGACAATGTGAAGGAAATCAGTGTTTCTGTATTTTTTATGGCATGGTTTGTTCTTCACTAATATGCAACCATGGAGTTAGTATATCCAAATAAAGGAGGTGTCAGGTAGTTCTGGGGAACAAGTCACCACCTTACATGCTTTTTGATTTTCTGGATATTTTTGAGGCAGGAGTTGTGTCACTAATGTGGAGTTCCTATTATTTCATTAAAAGGCCATATTTTCGAACGAGATTTCGTTGGAATTGCTTTTCGTCGAATTGTTCTGACTGAGATCACATTACAGTGGTGATCATATAATTTGCCATTTCCCCACTGTAGTCTGATATTAGAGTTGGTATATATATAATTAGCTGGGGGGGCCATATGGGAGGTTTTGATGAATAGCATTTCTCATGAAATGCCATTCGACAATGTGGCCGTTCAATGAAATAATAGACTCACTGATATGTACTAGTAAGACAGCATTCATATTAAATGTTGAAATGTGCAGCTGTTGTTGAGTTGCAGTTGCAGTCAGTTTAAATTAGGTGTAGGTATGTGAAATGTATAAATCTTAAAATCCTCGCTACACCCTAACTAGGAAATGTTTCAATGCTAAGATACATATTTGCAGAATAATGCTATAGGCTGTTTATATAAACATAGTGGAATAATATCTCTTTCATGTTATTTTTGAAAAAAAAGTGTTTTGAATCATTCTTGTTAATGTTGGGAGATTTGAAGGTTTCTTTTAAGAGGTTCAGCATTTTAGACTACTGTGTGAGTTATTGTTTTTTGGAACACTAGGTTGTGATTTTCTTGTTATGTTGATGATTGGTCCTTTACACAGTACTTTAGTTAGTATAACTTTGTGTTATTCATAATTTATATGTTAAGGTATGTGTTTTGTTAGGTGTTGTCATGGTTATGATGTGTGGAAGTGTATAATTAATGTTTTTTATTCTGTGCAGCTCCATTGTTGCATTTGAAATACCGATCTCCATTGTTAGCAGTAATGGGATTTTTTATGTTATGTGTGGAAGTATTTGATGTTTTGTGTGTGTGTTTGTGTGTGTGTCTGTGTGTGTGTGTGTGTGTGTGTGTGTGTGTGTGTGTGTGTGTGTGTGTGTATCTATGTATGTGTGTGCAGCGTAAAGTTTTTTCTGAATGTGTATATTCAAAATGTTTGCAGCACTATACTTTTTTTTCAGAGTACTTGTAGGTTTATTTATTTACTAATTTACATTTGTTTAACTAGATGGAACACTGATCCATGTGGACCTACTTTAGGCTCATCCCAGAATTGAAAACAAAACAATGACAGAAGGACAATTTACAATGAAAAATTATAAGCAGAGATTGAAAGGACAATATAGCTCCAAATATCCATTCACAAACTGCAGGTAAGCCAACATTGAAACAAGTACACTGGTAAGAAGATATTTACAAGGCACAGACATTCACAATGTAACAAGCACATATTTCTATTAGAGGCTTTGCATAAGTAGTACATGAATACAAGTAGTGAGGAGATGAATGGAGTTAAGGCAAGAAAGAGAAGTTTGTCAGTAAACTCGGACAAAGGAGATGCTTTTAACTCTTATGAAAAAGCTGATGCATGCAGGTTTAAAACTCTTCCTCCAGATGAAACATTAAACCTGGGTCCCATCTCTTTGAAACGGTGGTGGCTCAAGCGGATGTAAAACATCCCGCGGCATCTATCGAAAAGAGCAGGGGGGGGGGTTCCCCCATGCCCTGGCCAAATTTCCCCTAGTATAAATACACCTCTGGTCTCTCATGAAAAGTGATCATTAGTTTAGTGGGACTAATCCCGTTAACAAAGGATGGATGGACAGATAGATAGATAGATAGATAGATAGATAGATAGATAGATAGATAGATACAGAGTGAGTATGAAAGTGACAGTGGGTGTTAATAGTAGTGTTAATGATGGGAAAGGAGAGAGAGAGAGAGAAAGAAAGAAAGAAGCAGTCAGCTAAAGAGTGAAAAGTCCTTATTGAATTATCTGTTGAAATGGAAGTATTGAGAGCTAGCTGTGAGGGTGAGAAGAACACAAACAGAGGAGTGGGAAGGGTGTGCAATGGTGAAGAGAGGAGTGTTAAGGGGGTACAGTAGAAAGTTCAAGCAGCTGGAGGAAGAAAATGGAACAGAGCCTGCAGATAGCATGTGCTTAGGTGAGGTCTTCAAACAAATGCTAGCTAGGGACAACATAAGCATTGTTAAAGAAATTGAGCAGCACCTGGAAGATGTTATATGGGTTGTTGTGTTATGTTTGGGAAGCAGTAAAATTCTGCTAATTAAGTTAGGTAACATTTGAGAGCTTTCCTGATCTGCAGTAGGGTAGCTGAGTTCTTACAACTATTTTATTTATTTATATTTATTTATTTCAGTTTGATGACCAGGGAGGTCCACTGGGCTCAGGAGCCCGTTTTCAGTGGAGGCCCGGGGAGAAAAGCTCCACATTACATAGTAAACATTAAAATACAGCAAATTAAATTAAGATTCAAAGATACAGATACATTAAGATACAACAGATAATATTAAGTTTTATGGATATGGTAAATTGTAATACAGAGACAGTATGAGGTACAGTGGTTACATAGCATGTGAGTCATATATTGACATGGTTGGTTAAAAGGTTACGTACAATCTGAGTCTTGTTATGGCAAAATGGTAGAACAAGCATAAATGTTAGGGAGGGGCGAAAAAGGGAAAGCAAACTATTTACAATATTTACATATATACACAAGACAACTTTAAAGAATAAGTAAAATCCATGGAGCAAAGTTGTTGGAAAAAGGAGTAGTATGGAAATACAATTAGTGTAGAGAGAGAAGAAGGCTAGGTGGGGAAAGTGCAAATGCACTTCCAATTAGACAACAAGTAGGAATGGAGTTGGGTTTTGAAGTTGTCAGGGTTTTCTGTCATTTGTAAAGAAGGAGGGAGAGAATTCCATTTTTGGCTAAGGAAAAGGACAGGAGGTGCTGTCCGGCAGGTCGCTTTGGTGTGTGGAAGTGATTAGGTTTAGGTGAGCAGATCTAAGTAGCCTGTTAGGGGTGTATGGTTGTAGGATGTTGGATAGTGCAGGACATTTAGAGGGGTTAAATAATAACCTATGGGCAGTGGTAAGTTGGAGGCAGTCTAGAAGGTTGGGAAATTCTAGCCAGTTTAGTGAGTGGAGGGCAGAGCAATGGTGGGAGGAGTGTTTGGCTATGATGGTGAATTTTGAAATTTTATTATAACAACTTTCCATTTTGGAGGAGATGGAGGCAGATAAGTTAGTTAATAGAGGGGCACCATACATTAGTGAGGGAAGAAGACAGGTGGAGTTCCTAAAATAACTTTCAGAAGGGGACATAATTTAAAAACTATGCTGGAGTTTAAACCACAACCTTTTAGTCAACGCACTTCAGGAATGACTAAGTGTGGGACATGTAACCAATGTAAGCATGTATTAACTGATTCAAAGGTTAAAGTTTGGAACGAAGAATATAATATAATAGGGAAACATAATTGTGAGACAAATAGCGTGGTCTATTTGGCTTTGTGTCAGAAATGCGCTGCTTTCTATATAGGAAAAACAGAAAGGAAGCTTAAGCAGTGCATTTATGAACACATATATGCTATTTCTAGGCATGATTTGAATAATGCCCTCACAAGGTATATAAGTGTTTCTCCTGACCATTATTTTAAGTTTACAAATTTGGGGAAAATAACAGTGGATAATAAGGGCGGCCCTTGGCAGACTCATTTAGAAATAAATGAATTGGTTTGGCAGATTCGTACTGGTGCATATACGCACCCTGGTTTAAATGAGTATGTTTCTATTGCTTGTGTTTTAAAACTTTTATCTATGAAAAGGTAGATCTATTGTGGTGGTACATTGTATTACGATTGTATAAACTGTCAGAAAAATACAATTTGCTCTATGTTCTAATATGAATTAGGTAGATTAAGTAAGTGCATCAATGTTCCCCATTTTAAAGTTTATGATGGTAAAGCCCTTGAGGGGTTTATCATTTGGTATTAATTATTTTAATATAAAAAGATTTTTAAATTAGATTAGTTATAAATGTGTATGTATACACATATGCATATATCCTTTGTAGTGAAGAGGAGCACAGTTTTTTAACAAGTTTTTTATCTAATTACGTTTTTTTATCTAATACGCTGTATATATTCAATTAAATCTGATTGCATAATTGAAACCATTTTGTATAAATATGGTAGGCAGTTGTTTGTAATTTGTCTGATGAAGGAGAGACATTGGGCTCCCCGAAAGCGTTTTTTGCTAACTTAATTCATTAAATCAGCCTATTTTGGGATTGTGTAGCATTGCTCATTTCTTGTTATTCCTAGAGAGAGAAGAAGGCTAGGGGGGGGGAAAGTGCAAATGCACTTCCAATTAGACAACAAGTAGGAATGGAGTTGGGTTTTGAAGTTGTCAGGGTTTTCTGTCATTTGTAAAGAAGGAGGGAGAGAATTCCATTTTTGGCTAAGGAAAAGGACAGGAGGTGCTGTCCGGCAGGTCGCTTTGGTGTGTGGAAGTGATTAGGTTTAGGTGAGCAGATCTAAGTGGCCTGTTAGGGGTGTATGGTTGTAGGATGTTGGATAGTGCAGGACATTTAGAGGGATTAAATAATAACCTATGGGCAGTGGTAAGTTGGAGGCAGTCTAGAAGGTTGGGAAGTTCTAGCCAGTTTAGTGAGTGGAGGGCAGAGCAATGGTGGGAGGAGTGTTTGGCTATGATGGTGAATTTTGAAATTTTATTATAACAACTTTCCATTTTGGAGGAGATGGAGGCAGATAAGTTAGTTAATAGAGGGGCACCATACATTAGTGAGGGAAGAAGATAGGTAGTGGCAAGGGTTTGTCTAGTAGAAGGAGAGAGATAGAGGATGTTTCTGTGTAGCAGACCAAGTTTTTGATGTGTTTTCTTGATGTTTAGTTGAATATGGGTGTCAAATTTTAGGTTTTCATCTATAGTGACTCCAAGTAATATGGCATAGGGAACAATTTCTATGGTTGAATTGTTATGGCTTCTAATTTGGAAAGAGTTTTTGTCAAGAGAGAAGGATTTTTGAGGGGGGGAGAGTAGTATTTTGGATTTGTTAGCATTTAGAGATAGGTGGTTTTGGAGCATCCAGTTCTAAGTGGGGGAGAAAGCAGTTTGAGTCCATAAGTTCTGGGAGGTTGGCAGCACAGCAGATTAAAGTGGCGTAGTCAGCATATTGTATGATTTTTAGTATTTGGGATGGCAGAGTGGAAATCATTGATAAAGATGTTAAATAGCATAGGGCCAAGAATGGAACCTTGGGGAACTCCAGTGGGGGTAGGAAGGAAGTTTGAGGTGCCTTTCCTCCATTTTACAGCTTGACATCTGTCAGATAGGTTACTTGAGAACCACGATAGGGTATTGTGTGAGAGGTTGAGGTTAGCAAGATAGCTATGGAGATGAGTATGGGAGAGATTATCGAAAGCCTTGGAGAGATCTAGTAGAACTGTTTTTCCAGTGTCGCGGGCACGGTTGACTATATCTAGGAATGAGAGTAGAGCAGTTATAGTGCTATGGCCAGGACGGTAGCCATGTTAGGTTTGAGAGATGAGGTGGATTTTGGTAAGGAAGAGCATTAGCTGGATGTGAATGTATTTTTCCAATATTTTTAATATTGGGGAGAGGATGGCTATCTAACGAAAATTTGAGGCATTATTATTTATACCACCTTTGTGGAGAGGATGTATAAAGGCAGCATGCCACAGCTTGGGGACATATGATTCCTGTATGGATCTGTTGATTAGGATGCTAATGGGGAGGGCGATTCCATCTGCAGCAATTTGTAAGAATTTAGATGAAATGTTATCTGGGGCATCAGAGCATGGTTTTAGTTTGCTGAGAAGTTTTTTTATATATGAGGTAGAGACTGGTTTAAGTTCAAAGGTGGGGGGAGGGTTGGGTTTAGAGGCTGGGGTAGAGTGACTGAACTGTGTGGACGGGGTTAATTGGGAAAGTCGTATTTAGTTCAGCTATAGAGTTAGTATAGAAGGAGTTGAAAAGAGTGGCAATTTCTGGATCGGACCTGGTAGTGTCAGGGCAAGGATTATTTTTGGTGCCTGGGTTGAGAAGTGAATTAATGGACTTCCAGAATTGTTTGGGGTTTTTGGAGTGGTTGTCTTGGTGTGTCATATAGTAGGATTGTTTGTCTTTGAATATATGTCTTTTAGTAAGGTTGCAGAGTTGCTTATATTGAACAAGGGTCTCTGGTTGTTTATTGTGCTGAGAAAGTTTCCAGCATTTAACTCTCTGTTGCATAAGTTTTTTGGTTTCCCTAGTTAACCATGGGGTGGATTTGGATTTGACTCTTACAGTTCAGGGTGGAACTTGGGAATTAAGTACATTTAGGAAAGTAGAGTTAAAGAATTTGACGGCGCTGTTGAGTGGTAGAGTTTTTAGATTGTTCCACTTAGTTTGTTTGAGGGTGTTAGACAAAGTTATAGGGTTGAAGTTTGTTAGGTTATGTGTATGTAGGTATTGGTGCTGGAGAGGGGGAGACTGGGTTGCTCGGTGGATGAAGGCAGGCAGGTGGTCACTAAAAGAGTTGGGAAGGATGCCTGAGTCTAAGATGTTGTTAGGGTGGGTATCTAAGATCCAGTCCAGTGTAGGTCCTGGAGTATTGATTATGTTGGTTCTAGTGATAGAATTAGTAAATTGAGTAAAGTTGAATAGATTGACAGATGTGGCTGGGTGTAGGTTGTTCATTTTGTTCCAATCTATATTAACATCTCCTAGAATGTAGGTCTCTAGGTTAATGTTAGTCGAGGTCCATTGGAGGATTTCTTCAAGGGTGGTAGTGGTGTTACCTGGGGGAATATAAAAAGATATGATGCAGATACTTTTGTGAATATTCATTTGTAGTAAACCTATTACTAGTTCTGCATTGTAGAACTCGGGAATGGGGTTTGGGTATGGAATAATGGGGAGTAGATTAGAGAATATCAAGGCTACTCCTCAACCTTTTCTGTTTAAGCAGTCAGATCTAAGGGCTTGAAAGCTGGGGGGTAGGATTTCTGAGTCAGAGATGGTAGGTTTTAGCCAAGTCTCAGAGATGGCTACAATGTCAGGTAGGTTGTAGTAAAGCCAAGCATGGAAGAGATTAGCTTTATTTCTTAGACTCTGGGCATTGAGAGCAACTATTTTTAGGGTTTTGAGGTTAGTGGTATTGGTAGTTCTTGGAGGATGAGATTGTTAGTAGTACTAGGTCCAGGGTTTGGGTGTATATCACCTGATAGAAATAGGTGGATGAAGAAGGGAGATAGTAGGAGATTTAGTTTGCCTTTTGACTGTTGGGGACAATAGAGCAGAGCTTTAGGGAAGTTATGTTTTGTTGAGGTGGGTAAGATCTTTGGTTTAAAGTAGTGGAGAAGGTTGGGCTGTAGCAGTGAGGATGATATGGCATGGAAGTGAGTTGTGGTGGGGTGAAAATGGGATGGGAGTTGAGAGGTGAGACAGAAAAGAGGGTGGAAAAGGAGTGGAGGTATAGGAGGTAGTATGGTGCAATTGAATTAGAATTAAGGGGGTGATGAAGGGGATTTGTAGCATTTGAAGGAATGGAGAATGCATAATGTAATGGATTAAGTATGTAAGATAGAGAAGTATGGGAAGTATAGTATAGTATAGGTAGGGTAAAAGAGAGAGAAAGATAAAGGGGGTGTAGGGTGTAGTATAGTGTATGTGGGGAGTGGCCTTTAATTGATGGGAGGAGAAGAGGAGGGGTAGAATGAGGAGGCCAGTAATTGGAGTGGTGGAGAATGGGAGGAGTCTACTGGAGGGATAAAAGTGTGAGTAGTAGGGGTGAGTGAGATTTGGGGCTAGGGTAGGGGAGCGGAGTTTGCCCGAAGGGCGAACGGAGCGGGTAGAGACAAGTGAGTGAAACAGCTCAGGATGAACAATCAGTGGATTGCTGATTGTTCAGGTAAGTGAAAGTGCGGATGAGTAGAGAATGATAAAAAGCAGACTGGTAATGTTCAGAGGAGGAAAGTGGTGTTTACAGAAGAGCAAGAGATATGTGAAAGAAAGATAGGAGCAAGGTATAGGCAGTAGAATGTAATATAAGTAAATTATAGGATAGCAGGAGCAGGGTATAGGCAGCAGAAAGTAGAAGATGTAAATTATAGGATAGCAGGATAGACTAATGGACGGGACTGGATAAGGGTGTCACCTAGTGGACAGGGAATGCCATTACAGCAGAAGTAAATGTCTGGGAAAGGCTGGTCAAGGACTAGATACTAACTATGAATCAGCTAAAGGAGGCTGCACTAGAAGGACTAAGGGTCTCTAATCTAACTACTGGATACAGAGGAGGGTATGGCTGCTGGCAGTCCTGGCTAGAGGCTAACAATTACAAGCTACAAGACATATACACTATTAAATGTCAGCTTTTCTGCCAGTATTAGGAGAACACATACTTTCTTTCTTCCTTTCTTGGAAGAGCACAGGGATAAGACAGCAGGTGATATGGAAGGGTCCTTAGATTCCAGATAGTCAAATTCTTAACCTCAAGTGGAAGGAAGGCAAGCTGGAGAGCTGGAAATAATTAGGGAGCAAGACTAAAATAGTGGAGAGAAAAAGAAACAAATGTCCTTATTAAGTTAGTACAAGCAGTATAATTAAGAATACAGCATTAATGCATTCATCCAACAATGCTGGATATAGTTCAGGAAAAGGTAGAATCAAAGCAGCATTAGAACAGTCATTCAACAAAGCAAGAAGCCATGGGAACACTTCCAAGCAAGGTAGACCTGTATATTGCTTTGGTACATTTACAAATTCAATACACTGCTTAAGATCTCACAAGATAAAACAGACTCAGGTACACGGTGCTTTAGGGTATATAAACAGAAAGACGAAAATAGCACTTGTGTTGTAAACTAAGCACAAACATTGCAGATGCCCTAATGCTTAGTACATGTGATATATTCAACACTTTTAAATAATGGCTGTGCTCTACATGCAGTATAAAGAAGAACTAACACATGCTTTCTAGCGAAGTAGGGATTTGTGCTGGCATATAACTATTGAATTAGGTTATGTCAGTTGAGAAGCATATAAATGTGTTGTCACAGTCATATTTATTCAGCGTTTATGCTGCTGTTGGCTGCAAGCAGTCACTATGACAAACTGACAAACTCCTCTTTCTTGCCTATACTAGTGTTATAGTCTTGCAAGAACAATAAAAAAACACTCGTATGCAGGTCCTTGTGTCCACAGCAAAACTACAGCAAAGTATCCAAAAACAACAGGAGGACATAAGATAGGCTCCAGGTTATAAAGGCTTTAATCAGACACAAGCATTTTCACATCTGCTTCTTCAGGTGCATAAAAATAAACTGAAACTAGTCATACTTTTGAACATTGCTGAATGCATCACATGACAATACATCACATGTCTATATACACTCCATTACTATAAAATACTAAAGCTATATGGTAACCACAAAATAACTAAATATTTAAAGAAAATCATAAAAATCTAATCATAAAATATTTCTTATATACTTTGTGCACTATAAAAACATTGTTAAAATACATATTCTTAAAAAAAAATACTTTACCTACATAGAGGTCTGGCCTTTAACTTTGGTCTCAGTGTTTTTGTTCATTGAGACCATGTCCCATGTCACCTCTGAATAAAACTATCCATCTAACTTCCAGTTCCTCTTTTTTACGTGTTCCCCCCTTTTACTCACAAAACTCCTAACAATGGCCATAAACTTAAATTTATGTTGGTTGTTAGTATTCACAACATGTTTGGCCAGGGCATTACTTCTGCTTTGTTTGCCTATGTGATAAATATGTTCTCTAATCCTCTCCTTGAGTGTATGGTCTGTTTTCCCAATATAAAATTTCCTACATACTACACAGTAAGTGAGATACACTATATGCTATGTATCACATGTAGCTTGTACTTTAAATTTATATAGCCGGTCCTGATCTGAATGTAAAAATTCATTGCTTATATCTATATATCCACAGTATGAATATTTGCCACAAGGCTTAGTCCCCATACCACCCATAGGTCTTTTCTCTTCTCTGGGTGCACATAAGTATCTCTTCAAAGACTTTTGATTTCTGAACAAAAATTTAGGTTCATTCTCTATCCATTTTGTGACTGCCTTTTCAGTGGTCAGTATCCCCCAGTGTTTACGTATAATGCTCATATAAGACCCGAGATCACTAGGGAAGCTTAATGGCACCTTTAACTTAGGCTTACCACCACTGGTCTCTTTTTCCTTAGACCATTTATCCGAATAATAAGGTCTAGCCTTAGTATGTCGCAAACTAACTACTTCTTGTATGTGCTTCTGTACATCTCTCTCCTCATACCCTCTGGCCAGTAAATCATTTCTCATACTGTTCAATTGTTGATAGAAATCTTCATCCCTGATGTTCAACCTAGACGCTCTAAAAACCTGATTCCTAATGTCATTATCAAACACATAGGTAGGGTGCATACTTCCTCTGCTTAAAAGATGATTAACATAATATTATTTTCTGTACAAGCATGTATACATGCTCCCTTTTTCAATATTTACTTCAACATCCAAAAAGTTTATTTTCTCATATGAGACAACAGAAGTAAACCTTAGAAAAGTGATGGTTGCATTCAAGTACATAAGAAATTCCAAGAACTCCTCTTCTGTGCCTGCTCATAAAATAAAAAAGGTCATCTACAAATCTACAAAAGAACAAAACTTTGTTCTGGTATGGGCCACTCAATACAAACTCATGTTCCCATACAACCATGACAGCGATGGCATACCTATTGGCACAGGATGTGGCCATAGCTACGCCATTATGCTGCCAGTATAAATCATCACCAAACAGAAAATCATTATTTTCTAAGACAATGTTCAGTAAATTCCTCACTAGTTTAATTTTACTTTCAGAGAAATCAGAATACATTTCCATGAACCTGGTTAAACTTTCCAACCCAATTACATTGGGTATAACAGTAAAAAGAGAGACCACATCAAGTGTGACCATGAGAACAACTTCAATAGAGTTGTAATTGTTGAAAGTGTATACATCACTCAAAAACTGTTCTGTGTCTCTTAACACATGCTCTCTACTATTTAAAAGTGGTCTCAAACATTTTTCAATGAAAATGGATGCCGGGTCAGTACACCAGTTTCTACTGTACACTATAGGCCTTATGGGTGGGTTAGTAGTGCTCTTGTGTAGTTTAGGTAAACCTTGGATAATGGGTGAGGTAGGTGAGGTAACCGTAAAATAATAGACTGTTATCTATCATGCCATTCAAAAACCTATCTTTTAATTGCTTATGCACTTTTTCTATGAACGGCTTAACCCTAACAGGGGGAAGTTTCTCCTAAAAAAATCTTCCTTCAGCATGTGAGACATAGTGAAATCATATTTATTTGTATCGATAATGAATACAGGCCCTCCCTTATTGGCAGGCCTGATTACTATTGTGTCATTCTTCTGTAAACCCAGTAAAGCTTCATGCTCTGCTTTTGTTAGATTATAAGACTTTTGCCACTTGTAATGTTTATGCCTATTAAAATCATTCAATTTATGTACATCCTCTATGCACATTTTTTCAAAAGCATTAACTAATGGGTTAACTGCAGGTATAAATGTGCTAGGTTTTTAACAAACATGACTACCTTGCATATGTGTAGTCTCTGTGCCATTAAACTGCATTTTTAACATCAAATTATGTGTAAACATCTTTATATCAAATTTAACATCTGCAAAGTCAGACCTACCAGTGGGTATGAAAGAGAATCCTTTTTGTAACAAATTAAACTCATCTTGAAACAGAACATGACTGGATAAATTCCATATCAAGTCTTTCTTTGGTTGAAAAAAGATGAAACATTAAACCTGGGTCCCATCTCTTTGAAATGGTGGTGGCTCAAGCGGATTTAAAACATCCTACGACATCTATTGAAAAGAGCAGGGGGGAGTTCCCCCATGCCCTGGCCAAATTTCCCCTAGTATAAATACACCTCTGGTCTCTCATGAAACGTGATCATTAGCCTAGGTAGGACTAACCCCATTAACAAAGGATGGATAGATAGATAGATAGATAGATAGATAGATAGATAGATAGATAGATAGATAGATAGATAGATAGATAGATGGATAGATGGACAGAGAGAAAGATATATAGATAGATAGATAGATAGATAGATAGATAGATAGATAGATAGATAGATAGATACAGAGTGAGTATAAAAGTGACAGTGGGTGTTAATATTACTGTGAATAGTGGGAAAGGAGAGAGAGAGAAAGAAAGAGGGAAGCAGTCAGCTAAAGAGTGAAAAGTCCTTATTGAATTATCTGTTGAAATGGAAGTATTGAGAGCTAGCTGTGAGGGTGAGAAGAACACAAACAGAGGAGTGGGAAGGGTGTGCAATGGTGAAGAGAGGAGTGTTAAGGGGGTACAGTAGAATGTTCAAACAGCCTGAGGAAGAAAATGGAACAGAGTCTGCAAATAGCATGTGCTTAGGTAAGGTGTTCAAACACATGCTAGCTAGGGACAACATAAGCATTGTTAAAGAAATTGAGCAGCACCTGGAAGATGTTATATGGGTTGTTGTGTTATGTTTGGGAAGCAGTAAAATTCTGCTAATTAAGTTAGGTAACATTTGAGAGCTTTCCTGATCTGCAGTAGGGTAGCTGAGTTCTTACAACTAGTGTTATAGTCTTGCAGACTTTGGGGCCTAATATGGAAAAGGTGTAGCTACTACATTTCTTAGTGGTAAAGGTGGTGTGGAGACAGTAGGCATGATAGACTGAGGTCCGAGGATGTAAGTTTTTTCCTTGATTGTGAATCTTTCTGTTAGGTAAGAGAGGGAGCTTGCTTTAGCAGTTTAAATTAAAGGAGCCTAGTACTAGACCAGCTCTTTACTTGGCTGGGAGTCAGTTTACTTTTTATAGGAGTAAGCAGTGGTGTTCTGTTCTTGGCATTAGTGAGATGGTATATTTTACTGTCAGTTGTATGTTGCCAGATAAGGCTTTTCTTTGAGACAGAGGTGATTACCGGGAAAACATATACAAGCTGGGCAATAAGATTACCTTTCCCTATGTCTTCCTTGGGTCTATATTAAGATCTCGAAGTCTGACAATATTGAATGCGATATTGTCGACACGAGAATACTGAAAGCACACTACATCGAATGTTTAAACGGAAAATCTCCATAGGGGGATTTCCGTTTACTTCAATGTACTGCATTATTGGAGTTGGTTTATTTAAGTAGAGGGGGTGGGGGGTGCAGGGGGGCTTGCCCCTCTGCCTACACACTATTTAGTTTTTTTTTTTTTAATTTAGTATTTTTTTTTGTTTAGTTGGTTTACGACTTTGATCACTAAAGTTCGATCTTTAGTGATTCGAAGTTTTAAACCTTTGCGATTATAATATAGACCCATCTTCCCTACCTGATGGGGTTATAAAGTGTAAGATCATTTATACCCACAAAAATGTTTGCTGCATTTTTGCTTTGGTTTTGTGAATGTGAAGTTGGAACGTTAGAATGTATTTGAATAAGGTGGTGGAATAATTATATTATAAACTGATGGTCTGTGCTTTTGCGGCATCACAAACAGCATGCATTTTGTTGTCTTTTGGCTCGGTAGTAGTTATATTGAGTTTAGCCATTTGGAAAAGGAAAACAAAGGGGGGTCTTGTTGAAGTTGTATGTTATGAGGCATTTGATGAAATCTATGGATGACCATGTTGTTGGCACAGAGAAGGCTGTAGCGATGGAAGTTCATGAGGGAGTCTTTTGATATAAATTAAAAAATGTAGGGGTGATAGAACGAAGCCCCATGGGACGTCTTTGAGAAGGGAGCTGTGGTTGTGGAGAAAGAAACAATTTTTTTACTCTGAAATTGCAGTGGAAAAGAAAGATAAAGAACTGCTGGGGATTTTGGTGTTGGTATTGTGGACTAGAATGTCAGTGTGAAAGAGTGGATGGTCTACCATGTCAACCACTTTGGTTAGGTGTAAAACTATTGCTAATATGACTTGTTGTTTGTCTTTACCCATTAGGATGTCATAACTTATTGTCTAGATAGCTGTCTTTGTGCTCCTTTTGACACAGAATCCATGTTGGTTGGGAGTTAGGAGTACATAGTCAGCAATACATTTAGATGGCTGGTCATGGTCTAATTTTTTTTGGCACTTAACTAAACACTGGGAGTATTGAAATTGATCCTTAGTCTAAGCAAGTCTGTGAGATGGTTTTGGAATCTGTTCTGTAATGGCACCTTTCTATATTTTAGGGAAGATAACGAGGCAGAAATAAACTGAATGAAATACTTCTGCACCAGTCTTTAAGGACTACGGGTGCAGGTCATCAGACCTTGGTGGGTTATCACTAGAATTTGTTTGGTTACATTTTCAATGCCAAAAGTAGAACAATGCAAATAACTTGGGAGGTTGGGGGCCTGGTGATGGAGATTGGTAGTGATGTTGGATGAATTCAGGGAACCAGCATTCATGAGAGAGTAGTCATTTGATGGTTATGTAATTGCTGCTGGTGAAGACTTCTTTTTTCTTCTTTAGAAATAAGATTTTAAGCAGTGCATTTAGTTCAGCCATTTAGAAAATGTGTGTGAACAAATTATGGAGAGAATTTGTGTAAGTAAAATAGGGTACCCTGTCCAAATTTCCCCTAGTCAGTATCAATACCACCTGGGATCTCTCCTGTAAAGAGGCCACTAGCCTAGAGGGACTAACCTGATCAATGATAGATAGATAGATAGATAGATAGATAGATAGATAGATAGATAGATAGATAGATAGATAGATAGATAGATAGATAGATAGATAGATAGATAAAATACATTTGGCATTCATGGGTAACTGGAAATAACTGTTTACTGAGTATTTATGTTTGCCATTTGGAGTAAACCAAAATAAATGAATTGTTCAGCCAATATTCCTATATTCAATATTTGTATGTCCCAATAAGCATTGGTTGCATTTTTCTCTCACTGGTAATTATAGTTACTATGGTTAATTGGACAAATTGTGTGCACCTGTGGGAATCTGGTGTTCGTTTTGCAGTTCCAAGCTTAGTTGGTGGGGTTTGCTTGTAGTTGGTGTTTGTCTTAACCTGCTTTAGTTTTATGATGTGTGTGTGTGTGTGTGTGTGTGTGTGTCTGTGTGTGTGTGTCTGTGTGTGTGTGTGTGTGTGTGTGTGTGTGTGTGTGTGTGTGTGT
This sequence comes from Protopterus annectens, assembly GCF_019279795.1. NCBI lineage: Eukaryota > Metazoa > Chordata > Ceratodontiformes > Protopteridae > Protopterus > Protopterus annectens. The sequence goes on from NC_056747.1 coordinate 976,999,593, forward strand.
GTGTGTGTGTGTATGTGTGGAGTGAATTGATCTCTGTGTGACTGGCTAGCTTGATGTGGTACAAAGACTATTTGTGGAGTAACACTGACTTCTCACACCACATTGCTACTACAAAAGGCCAGTCATGAACACTTGTATGCTAGATGTCTGAGGACTGTCACACTATGTTAAAAAGCACTCATGAGTTGTCATCGGGGTACAGCTGCACTGTAGTAAAGTCAGCCATAATGTAAATGGGAAGCTACTTTATGTGCTTTTACACACTTGAAATGAAATGTCCATTTTTATTTTATTGTTTCATCATAAATGATTAGCATCCTGGCATACATTTGCCAGAGGTGGCAGATAGACCAGCATTTTGAAGGGGTTGTGGCTAGAAGAGTATTTTATAAGGAGTGTGGGCAGAGTTTAATGTGTTGATGTGGTGTGGCTTAGTGTGGGAGGGGGGTTTAGCAGGCTGGGAACTTTGAGTACAAATCTTAAATCCCTATCTATACCCCTGCACTGTCTGACCTGTTTGGGATCTTCCTGAACATTCAGTGCTGCAGCTTGCCTCCTGGTGGATTTTTGTGAGAATAGTACTGGATATCCACTCAGAGTCTCTCTTCCACAGGAAACAGGAGAAACTCCAGCTGACGTACTCCTTCACATAGGTTGAACAGACAACTCACATGGCAGCCAGGTATTTAATGAAGGCATTGGACATCTTGCTGGTACTTCTGTCCAGGTTCACACGAGGAAGACTCATTGTTGCATAGAAAACAACTGGGATAAAGAAAATCACTCACTGGAGAAAGATTTACCTCAATTCTGTTTGAACATAACCAGTTCAGATAATGGGTGGTATAGGTATAGGCCAGCCCAGTGATGGTATTGATAATTTACTCAAGGTTCTAACAACCTGATCACAGATGTATCAAAGTTTGCTTGGAGAACTCCTTACCTCTCATTGAATGTCAAAGAGTTTTCCAGACATGTACAATTTATTTCCTTAAAACCATCCAGTCTGTACAAGTAACACCATCAAGGCCCCACTCTAAAAAATAATATCTGCTTTAAACAAGTACTGTTGTAGAAGTTTTCCACAAAACACATGCTGCTGTAAAGTTTGTTGTAAAGCATATATCGTAAAAGTCTGAAATAATGCAGATGATACAGTAAAAAGTACCCCCACTAGCAATATACATGTAACTTCAGGCTTAAGCTATTTTTTTCTCATTAAGTCCATTGGTTAGCACTTTGTGCAGTCATTCACTGTCATTGTTCAGCATGCCATTTGCCTTCTTGAAGTGTCTTTAAAAGTCCAAAGGTGTAGACTCCAATGTGGTAAGGTAATTCACCAGCTACATTTTAGTAACTAACCATGGGATACTGTATATGAATTTTCTGGGTTTAGATGACCTCTTTCATTCCACAATGATTTCCAGGAGAAGCCATTTTTCTGGCAGGCTTTGTAATCAAAGAATGATTATATGTGACACAAATTATCTGAAGGGTGTCATGCCTTAGGTCGCCAACTATTATCTAAGCACACAGCAAATTTAGAAAGTGTGTTGTCAAGACTATTTGACATTGTGAGAGTTTCTTCTTTGAGGGTGCTCTGTACAACCTTTCTAACTCTTTTTGACTGCCAGCAAATAAGTTCATAGGTTCATAGGTTCATACTAGGCTATCTGCCCTAGGGCACTTACAAGCCTAGCCCAGAGTTTTGTGGCTTATGCCACCCCTTTAGATACGTACCCAAGGAATGGCGTACGGCTACTGTGATCCCACTACACAAAGGCGGTGCCTCCACCGACCCTGGAAACTACCGTCCCATCAGCCTGACAAGCCTGGTCTGCAAAGCTAGTGAGATATTTCTTTGCTCATCCATCAAAACAATCAACCATCATTGTGTGGGTTTTTATTTTAAGCTTCATTGAAGATGCCTAGCTTCTGCCATTTTTCTTTTACCAGGGGTTGAAATTTTAAAATGGCTTTTACAGAATGGATTTTGTTAACAGTCTTGTTTGTTACATGTCCTATACTAGATGCCAAACAGAAAGTATTAAAGATGACATTTTGTCCACTTTGCTTGACATCACAGAAGGTATATATCATATTTTGACCTAAGTAAGTCCATGCAAACTGTGGTAAGGGCTATGAATTTCTGTTGCACTTACCTTACAAGTTCCATGATGATTGGATAAATATTTCCATAAAGCTCTCTTGTAGTCCCTACACCATCCCATCAACAGTAGCCAAGTTCAATCCTACATATCAAAAAATCATGCTTTTTATGATCAACCTGAAAGGTAGCTTCAGTTAAGGAATAACTGAAGTGGCAAAGCTTTGTGAGGCACCCAATATACTAATCCATCTACCTGGCAGTGATGTTACTATTTCCCTCTACCTAGTAGAACACAGCAGGGTCAACCCATGGGATTCCACCTCCTGACTTAAACATGATGTATTCCTCTTTGGTATACCAATAAAATGACTTTTTCAGCAGACATTAAACACACTTCTAGAACTTCCACAGTTATCCCACACATCTTGCCTCATCTGGGGTACAGTTCTAAACATCATGGGAAATGTCCATACCTTGCAAAAATGCAGACTTGATATCATCAAATTAATTTCTTGTTATTTTTGACAAATTATGGCCAAAAGGAGATGATGGAAAACTGATGCTTACGTTGGGGAGCATTTTGGAAGTTATTTCCTACAATGTTCTCCAAAGCCTGTAGTCACTAATCATGCTTTGGTTACTTTTTCTTTTGAGGTTTCTTTCAGGGTACACAGCCATCTAATGGAGATACATTTTTGACTAGCACCCATTTCATCAAAAAACATCATTATTATTCTACCTCTGTATCTCTTCATTTTTTTGTTAGTTCCAATGATACATCAATAGTCAGGAGTACATCATGTTCCTCACATGAGTAAAAAGGCTCTGTCTGATCCATTTCTGGTTCAATATGAAGATTGTCTACATGCGACATGTCAACAGATCCTTCTGTGCTGAAATATCAGAATAGTTTAACATTTTTAAATTAAGTTTTTGTTTCTTCTTGTAGCTTTATCAGCCTGCCCTAAAATTCCAGCATGTTTGTTGTACCCCACTTCTCTATACAGAAACGTAATGGTTTGTCCCTTTGTGAGACTGAAATTATGTTCTTGTTGCATCACATGTGGCAGCTTCCCTCCATCACTACCTGCTCATTCTGTATGCACTTCAGATTTCTCCAGCTCACCTTCTGTTCAAATTTCTGAGTTTGTTAGCATTATTTCTGGTTAGGCGTTTCACTTGATAGTCATCATTTTATGGACATGTTGCTCTTGCTCTTCAGCCTTGACTTTATGCAACCTGAAATGATGCAGCTTTACATAAAAATTACCATGCCTCACAAATACAACTCCATATTGGTGAACAACAACTTCAAGTCCTTTCCGGCCTGCACAGTCAGCCCTTTTGTAGTACATCTTATCTCCCATTTCAAACCCACCTTTCATTTTGGTATAAAGTTGTTACCATAGTGCTCTCTGAATTCTGTCTGAGAATTCAGCCTCAGTGAATTTGGTACAAAGTTGTTACCATAGTGCTCTCTGAATTCTGTCTGAGAATTCAGCATCAGTGAATTTGGTACAAAGTTGTTACCATAGTGCTCTCTGAATTCTGTTTGAGAATTCAGCCTCAGCGAATTTGGTACAAAGTTGTTATCATAGTGCTCTCTGAATTCTGTCTAAGAATTCAGCCTCAGTGAATTTGGTACAACGTTGTTACCATAGTGCTCTTTGAATTCTGACTGAGAATTTGTCTGAGAATTCAGCCTTAGTAAATGCTCTCCCCTGTGCATTTAATGCTTAACTATGTTCTTGCACTGCCATGCTCCCTGCTAAACTACACATTTAGACCAGCTACCTCACAAGAAGGGACAAGAAGTTCCAATTAGGCATTTAGATATTGGCCAAAACATTATCCACTCCTGTAGTGTGTTTTAAAGACACTGCCAATCTGATAAACTTTCCAACATACTAAATTCTATGCATGATGCACTGAATGTGTTATTGCTCAGTGTTAGGAGTCTCAACAAGAAGCTCCACTCCCTGGAAGTTGTCCTCACCCTGGAAAGTGTTGACATCTCTGCAGTTACTGAGACATGGTTAAAAGCCATGAAAGCCTGTCAGTACAAAGCTATAATGCCTTCCACACATTTTGACCAGAAGGGACAAGAGGTGGAGATGTATCAATCTACATAAAAAGTAAGCACACCTTGAAATTGGTCAAACAATATGACATACTTGAGCTACTGCATGTCCAACTAACCTAAGGTAAAGTCCAATACCATATCCTTATTAGCTATAGGTCCCTGCCTATGACCCAGGATAACCATAACCCATACTTAAATGTACTGGAGTTACTCACTATAAAACCCAACACCATATTCATGGCTGACACTATCCCACCATAAACTGACACAACCACTGACATGCAGGCTCAAAGATTCCTGGATTTTTGTCAATGCAAACACCCTGGAACAGCTAGGCTGCACACCTACTAGGGGTGCCGATATCTTGGAACTGGCACTTACAAATATGAGTCAAATCCGATCACAGAGTGGTTACCCTTGAAATTAATATAAATGCTGAACTCCCAGGAAACCTCAAAACCTTGAAGAGCTTTTTTAAGGCTAACTACTTTCTGTTAAGCGATGGCACAACTAAATTCCAAGCCACATTGTCAAAGCTATGCCTCAGCAAGCCCAAAGACACTCAGACAAAATAACACCTAACATCAAACATACTGTCACCCTCAATGGAGAGCCAAACGCTAAGCACCTAATGCAAGCAAACACATTTCCCAGGACTCTTGTCATAGGGGACTTCATTGTACAATATGCTGATGCCCCTCTAACCAGACTGAACAAGGAGAAGATAACTTTTAGTTGCTTATCTGGAGCCAGGATCTGCAAAATCAAGCATGCACTCAAATCATTACCCCACATGTACCAGTATGATTCCATCATAGTCCATGCAGGTGTAAATGACATGAGCTGCATCTCCCTGGACTATATGAAGAGAGACATTATGGAGCTTTTGGACTTTGTGTCTCAGGCTGGCAGGAGCCTGGCATTGAGCAGCATATTATCATCACTGAGGATGATGCCAGAATATGAGCAAAAATGATTAATTTCAACAAATGGATGTCTTTCTGGTGTCATTCTAAAAGGATCCAATTTTTGTCAGCTGCATAGAGGCTGCCGTACCTACCAGAAGTAAACCCAGGACTAGCCTTAGAAACAAACTCCCAAATTAAACAAGATATTCAACAAAAGGAAAACAATGTCAAAAATCAGGAAGAATAACTCTCATAAAGATAAAAACTTTCTCATCAATCAAAAAAGGAAACTAAGAGAGTTAATTATGATAAGCAAACCCAACTTTGAAGTTAAGGTAGCCTCTCAGGTGAAACATAAACATAAGGCTTTCTTCATCTATGTCAGAAACCTCAAGGGCAGCATACAGCTGGAGTCATCACTTAACTATAATACTAAAACAGGGTTTTGCCACATGAATGTAGGACTACAACAGTCATCCCCCTTCATAAGGGAGAACCTTCAACAGACTCTGGAAAGTACAGACACATTAGTTTGACTAGTCTTATTTGCAAAGCCATGGAATTAATTATCAGGGAAATTATCAGCAAGGACATAGGAGACCTCCAGACATTGGATCAAGCCCTGTTTGGCTTTGTCAAAGGAAATTCATGTTTACTCAATCTGGCAAACTTCTTTGAAAAGGTCACTAAGGCAATGGATGAGGGGAAAATGGTGCATGCTGCCTACCTAGAGCTGGCTAAAGCATTAGATACAGCACCCCACTAGGGGATTGTCAACAAACGTATGGAACTAGACATAAACCCCTTTATAACATGCTGGATAGCTAGCTCACTCACTGATATGACCCAGGAGCTTAGAATCAGTGAGGTTACCACCACAAAGAAACTGGTCACCAGTAGAATCCCCCAGGCTCTTTGCTAGGCCCACTTCTCTTTGGCATCTACTTCTTGTATGTGAAAGCCAAATGTCAAAGGCCTTTGACTAAACACGTTTGAAGATGATCATAAACTGGGAGAAGTCATTGAATCCCCCCCAAGATGAAAACACTCTTTAGGAAGATTTGAAAAGTCATGGATTAAAACTCAGTACCAAGAAATCCATTATAGTACGTTTTGGGATGTCACCCATCCCAGATAACTATGTCTTCAATAAAATATCCCTAAAAGTTGATTCACCTAGGGTGGGAGGATGGCGTAATGGTTAAGGTGTTTACTTCACAGGCAGAAGGTTCAAGGTTTGATTCTCACATGGGGTAATTGACTAGGCTTAAAATGGCCCACAAAGGCAATTAGCTTAATACTAATTTACTCTACTAGTCAGGGGGCTGGGAACTTGTGCAGATAATAATATAACCTTTGACCAACGTGTGTCCAAGATAGTAAGAAAACCCTTCTATGTTGCTTAACGTTTAAGCAAGGGTATGGCATTAAAGTCCAGAGAGATCATCACATCACTATATTCAACCATCATAGAGTATAATGCCCCCTTTGGTGTGCACCTGACCAGACACATACAGCAACTAGAATATTCACAAATTTTTCTCACGGAAAGAATAAAGGAAATATGCACAATTTTTCTCTGCTGATTACCTCAAAGCTTTGCCTGTTTAGTTGGTATCATACATATGTCTGAGAAAAGATATTTGCTTGGCATACAGCAAGGCATCCCAGTACCCTGTTTAGATGAACCTTTTGCACATACACAAAACAAACAGCATCAGAACTTCTAGATTAAAAGACCTACATTTTCCTTGCAACATAATTAGGACATGTTGGAGAGACAGATATGTTTCTCAGAGAAATCTCATTCTCAGGAAAAAGCTCCTCATCCATGTGAAGCAGAGTTCCTCCCTCTTCCTATTTAAGTGCAACTTGGACCAATGGATAGGTAATCAGAAATTTATCTCTGGTCTGGCACCTATGTCTCTGATGGACAGTGGTAGTCAGTAAATCACTCCTACATAAATTAATTTTTTGGTCACATTTGGGTTGCACAGTTAGACTTATAAGGCCCTAGTGGCCATTAGCCTAGTATACACCTATGAACCTATATTATCTTAATATCTTACAGAGCAACTTCAACCAGTGCAGCTTGTGTGAATCTAGGGCAGCTAGTGTTGATCAGATAAATCTGAATAACTGCAGCCAAAGGCTATTCCATGTAACAGTAAATAAAAATGACACACATGTGAAAACCACATACAGGGGATCTTCTTTTTCTGCTCCTTTTGGCTTTTCCCATTAGAGATCACCACAGTGGAACAATAGTCTGCAGAACAACTGGCAGTGGAGTTTTACAGGGTTGAGTTGCCAGCCTAACACACAGCCTTCCACAGGAGGCACACCCACCCACCTAGGGCCAATTTGGTGTCCAATCCACCTGCAGCATATCTTTGGGGTGTAGGAGGAAACCAGAGCACCCAGAGGGGACCCATGCACCTGGAGGGAGGACACGCAGACTCTGCACAGAAGGCATCCCAGCCAAGAATTGAACTGGAGAACCTCTTGCTGTGAGGTAGCAGCGCTAACTGCTTTGCCACCATGGCCACCCTCTGTGAAAACAGATATTATACCCATCCTCTGTCTGCTTTGGAACAGGCCAAGTAGTTTGCCTAAAGTTGCAGGGGGAAAGAAGACATGACAGGTATGGCAGTAGATAAATCTGCTGAACTGTGATTGTGTGTGATCCAGACAGATGACGAGGCTGTAGTAAGAAAAAAGAGAAGACACATATTCAGTCCATATATGAGATGCCTGAATCAGAGACAGACAACTACCTAAACCAAGGATGCAGATGTTTGAGCTGAGGAAACTGAGGTCACTTCCAAGGTGACAATTGCTGAATCCAAAACAGCAGCTGTCACTATCCCCTGCCCAAAAAAAAAAAACACAGCTCCTTTGAAACCCAACTCACCCTAATACTCTTGGCACATGCAACTTCACCAGGGCCCCTCTAAGCCAGAGTCCCTTCCTCCCCCTATGTTGGTGTTGACTGGTCTCCTCCTGGAGGCAAGTGAGTCTGTGATCTACCACTGCTGCTCATAGAAATAGGCTTGAACCCATTAGTCCCCAGCCCCTTGTACATACTCCAGATTGTTGGAGGGGCTGGTGTGCAATGATGTAAAATCAGTGATGCATATGCCTGTGTGTGTGATGTGATCTAGACCCACCCACCTACTGACTCTTCCTTGCTGTCCCTTAGTGCTCTGAAAATTCTAACATAGGAGTGTGCCTAGGGCACTAATTTCTCAAACTGCCTCCAAAGAGAAGTAAGCAGGCTTAGCATTATCATCCTTTTCTTCCTTTATGTCAGGCACAAAGAGGTGCCTAATACTCTAATTGAACTTGGGTCACCTGGGCCACAATCAGAAATTTATCTCTCTATGCTGGCAAGCAAACCACATTACTTTCCACAGTTCAACATAGATTTAGACCAGGCCACAGTAGACAAACTTCTTTATTCACCTTCATAAATAGGCACATACAAATGAAATCTAGGTAAAATAATTGCATTCATATATTCTAGATATCAAAGGCATCTGATACAGTCTTATGCTCCATATTATTTCTTAAGATTCAATGAACTTGGCCTCAGCAACAAAACCGTAAACACATTCATAAACTACTTCAGCCAGTAAGCACACACTGCATGCTTTTCTGAAGTAGTATCACCTCCACAAACAATAGAAGTGATCATGCTGCAATACATCTTATTGGTCCCCTTAGTCTTTAATATCTTCAGAAAACAAAATGCATATAGACTTACACTTAGTAAATTTTTTCCAGTGTGCAGAAATCACTGGAAAATGGAGGTGAAGGGATACACTTTTTACTGGATTAACCCGTTTTACAGTTACTTGAGCTTTTGAACTAAAAGGAACTCCAGGCCATGACGTATTGTTGTCAGATAAAGTTCTTTAATACTCACTTGAGCGTATAAAAGGAGAAGAAAGTACATCATCTTTTTCTCATTGACAAAAAAGAAACACTTAAAAATGCCAGTGTGTCTGGAGAGGTACAAATGTGTGCAGCGCAGGTGCTTAGAACTATGACAACTATCCCTTAGAGACAGACACAGTGTGTGTGTGTGTGTGTGTGTGTGTGTGTGTGTGTGTGTGTGTGTGTGTGTGTGTGTGTGTGTGTGTGTGTGTGAGACAGACACACACACATACACACACACATACGCAACTGTTTTTCTGAAATATAGACATTTTTTATGTAAATATTCTTTCTATACATAAAATGACCTGAAATGTACAAATAAATTGAAAATATATTCATCTGTCTTGCTGTATTATCTCACAATGTCTGCATTATGGAGACTTTCTCATCAGGCTTCTGCTGAAAAGGGACTTATCCCAATCAGACTTTTTTCAGCAAATAAAAGCAAATGCTACTTACCATCATTAAGAGGTTAGGATGGTAGGTTTTGGGTATGTCTGTTTTAGAACAGCTGACTGGCTGACATTCAAAATTATGGTGGTTTGTTTTTGCTGGATTAAGTATGATATTTACTAGTTAAGGTTACAATTTTACCCAATTTCATGTGGTTGCAAAAGTTTTATATTCTTTTTCGACTCATGCTTTATGACAAATATCTTTATCTATATACATGGTGTGGGAATAGAACCCACAGCCTTCAGCATCAAAAAAGCAAATATACCATGTGTTGTGCTACTACCACTACTTTCAAAAGATATTTTAAGCACAGCCAATAACCCAAGGTTAGAATCAAACACTGTACCTTGTGTCTATAAGATGAGGACCATAACCACATTCCACAGGTGTTTTCCATTAGATATCCTTGGCTAACATTTCACCTAAGTATTATTTCCCCCAATCAACCCCCTTTAGAACAGGTGTGTCTTTGCAATGGAGTTTGCTACAGTTTAGTCAGCTACTTAAAGAAACCAATGGACTGGCCATATACATTCCCCAACTCTAATGAGTCAGCTGGAGTCAGCAGCATTACTGACATCCACATCCCCATTAGAATTTCAGAGAATGGCAATTCTCAGAGCCATCGCTTTTCACACTGGGAAGTTGCATACTGAAATTATTGTCCAGAGCAGACCCTTTGTAGTAATATTGAGTGACATTTGCACTGCTTTTGACCTGATGAAACTCTAAGATTTGCTATCATAGTAAGCTTTCTTAATACTACTACACTTTTTTAGTGATTTTTAACCATGTTACATTCCAATTTATTGCTGGAATCTGCTGCCCTGTAATTTATGCATACAAATTTTCTTAACTACAAACTTCATACTTTAGTACTAATGACAAACAAAGCAAGGAGTTGTGGTATTGTATGAGGAAGTCGGGTGTGTCAGAGAAGTATGTAAGAGTGGTACAAGATATGTACGAGGGTAGTGTGACAGCGGTGAGGTCTATGGTGGGAGTGACGGATGCGTTTAAGGTGGAGGTGGGATTACATCAAGGATCAGCTCTGAGCCCTTTCTTATTTGCAATGGTGATGGACAGGTTGACAGACAAGATCAGACAGGAGTCCCCGTGGACTATGATGTTTGCAGATGACATTGTGATCTGTAGTGAGAGTAGGGAACAGATGGAGGAGACCCTGGAGAGGTGGAGATATCCTCTAGAGAGAAGAGGAATGAAGGTCAGCAGGACTAAGACAGAATATATGTGTGTGAATGAGAGGGAAGCTAGAGGAATGGTGAGGATGCAGGGAGTAGAGGTGACGAATGTGGATGAGTTTAAATACTTGGGATCAACAGTTCAGAACAATGGTGAGTGTAGAAGAGAGGTGAAGAAGAGAGTACAGGCAGGATGGAGTGGGTGGAGAAGAGTGTCAGGAGTAATTTGTGACAGACGAGTACCAGTAAGAGTGAAAGGGAAGGTCTGCAAGAGGGTAGTGAGACCAGCTATGTTATATGGGTTGGAGACAGTGGCATTGAAAAAAAGGCAGGAGTAAGAGCTTGACGTGGCAGAGTTGAAGATGTTAAGATTTGCACTGGGTATGACAAGGATGGACAGGATTAGGAATAAGTATATTAGAGGGTCAGCCCAGGTTGGAAGGCTTGGAGACAAAGCCAGAGAGGCAAGATTACGTTGGTTTGGACATGTGCTGAGGAGGGATGCTGAGTATATTAGGAAAAAGATGGATGCTAAGGATGAAGTTGCCAGGTAACAGGAAAAGAGGAAGGCCTAAGATAAGGGTTATGGATGTGGAGAGAGAGGACATGCAGGTGGTTGGTGTGACAGAGCAAGATGCAGAGGACAGGAAGAAATGGAAACAGATGATCTGTTGTGGCAACCCCTAATGGGAGCAGCTGAAAGAAGAAGAATAAGAAGACAAAACAAAACTGGCACTAACAAATCGTAAATTACTTTTAATAAGCTAAACCAATTATCAGTAATGATTCTACAATTTCTTAAACACTCCCTTTCTCTCTCTAACTTGTCAGATTAGAGGAATAATACATCTGACGTTTATCAGCATTAAACTTCAGAATCTAGTAGATACTAAGAATGTCATACCAAGAAAGAAAGAATAAGCAGCCTTATCCTCTATAAATACTAATAACAGTATTGTGAATAAGAAACAGACATTCCTGTATGGGAACAGTGGGGAGTAGTAGTTCTACTTTGCTGATAAATATGATAAGTGGAAGCATCTCCTAAATATGATAACTGGGAGTATTGCTTTTGTCTCAGGGTTAGTCTGCTAATCAAGACAGTCATAATTTAAGGCTGAGAATGTGTTATATCATTTGGTATATATATATATATATATATATATATATATATATATATATATATATATATATATATATATATATATATATAGATATATATATATATATATATATATATATATATATATATATGTGTATATAGAGGCTACAGGGAATTTAGTATTTGACCATGGTATTTCGCAAACTCAGGTTTATCAGTCATTTGTATATCAATGCAGACTTTGCTACTGGTCTGTGTTCTTAGTTTGCTACCACTGACATATGGGAGTCATACCTCTTTTGCACTGGGACACTGAAAAGAGATTTAGAGGGTACTCTTCTCTGTAATGGTGGGAGCTTACAAGGCCTGGACCTCTGGCCCCCATCCTGAATATCCATATCTTTTCCATCTGTAGCTGCTATACATTTGTCCCAGCCCTAGATGGGTTGACTAGGATCTAGTTGGGTGTGGCAAGGCTAAGTGTGCTGCTTAGAAGTTTGGCCTTCAGGAAAAAGTGTCTGTTTTAAGTCAATGAAAAGTATTCTGCCATTCTTGCCATAGCATTGTACATTTGTCTAACATAACAAGGTTCTGACTTCACTAAAAGCTTTCTTTTAACTGATAACTTTTCAGAGAAGTCTTGGAAAAGCTGTAATCCTAATGCATTCTAAATAGACATCATTGTGACCTTTTCTGTTTCCAAGATCTACTCTCTGTCTTCACAATTCAACAGATTAAAATATGCTTCCTAATATCAAAGAGCCATCCCAAATCTTATTATAAAGCTGTTCTTCACATTGAGAAGTCCAATGAATCCATAAAACATTCACTACAAACTTATTACAAACATCCACATTTTGTAAGTCACACTTGTCATAACCATACAAAACTGTGTTTTTGTTATTGGCTGTAAGTGTTCACTAGATACTGAAAGAATTTTTTTTCTATACGGTTGAATTTTGTTGCATTCTATGAGCATATGATCTGTAGTTTCTTCAACATGACATATATTACACAATCTTTGCTCTTTTATTTTACCATTGTCAGTGACACAGCAGATAGCACACTCACCTTTGGCGCAGAAGGCTGAGGGTTCTATTCCCACATCATGTAGATCAATCACTGACACTTTAGTGCAGCATGAGAAGTGGGGTACTTCACTCCTCAGTGTGTCATCCTTTAGATGAGATATTAAACCAAAGCCCCATCTGCCTGAATTGCTGAGCTCAGGTGGATGTCAAAAGTTCCCACAGCACCTATCAAAAAGAGTAGGGGAAGTTCCCCAAACCCCTGGCCAAATTTCCTCTAGTTGTATAAATACCACCTCAGGTCTGCCCCCTGAAAAAAGGCTACTAGCCTAATGGGACTAACCTGGTCAACAAAGGATAAATAAATACATTTGTCCTTTTACTGGCAGTTCACTAATCATTAACCTCCACAAACATTTTGTATCTCAACTACTCCCTTAAATCTTTCACTTCTGAATTTTATACACTTTTGTATTATATCACCTAACTTACTCCAAGATTTGCCATAAGATAAGTCTATTTTCTGTGAACTCATTTTATGTACATACTCTAGCTATGCATCGAGTCCTTCTTTCTTTACTTCGTGGGCATTGTTTCCCAAACTTCTTTATACTGTTCCCAAGCCAATACTCTCACAATATCTAAGAGTTTTTCATGTATATTACACAGAAAAGTGCATAAATATAGTTGCAAGTATAGAAAACTTCTAGAAGAACCTCATACTGATCAGGACCTAACACGCGAATGCTTAAGGAGAGGCAAATTCAAACTAAGAGATGAAAGGTTAATATTGGTGACACAAAATAGTGGGCTACGTACACGTTGGTCTACAAAGTCAATTGAGCATGTGGGAGAAACAAACAAATGTAGGTTTTTTAAAACAGAATTGGAAACAGTTGCACATCTCGTTGCTGGTTGTGACATACTATTGGCAGGAGGACTGTATACTGAAAGGCATAATAATGTGGCAAGACTGTTGCATTGGGGATTATGCAAACATTATGGTACTGAAGTACCTGAAAAACACTGGAAACGAACCACAAAGCATTATAGAAAATGATGAAGTCTACATCACATGGTATCACCCATTACCAACAGTTCAAAGGACAGATGCTAGAAAACCTGATATGGTGGCCAAGAAGAGAAGACAAAAGTAGCATTGATCATTGAAATCGCCACACTCAGTGATTACAGTCTTAAGTACAGAGAGACACAAAGTCATAAAATATCAGGATTTTCAGGCAGAAATGAGAGCAACGTGGTAGAAAAATCCCTAGACAGTTCCAATAGTAGTAGGAGCAATGGGTCTTATAAAAAAGAATCTACAATCTTATTTAGATATGTTACCAATACATGTAACCCCATATGAATTGCAGAAGGAGTCATTACTGGGCAGATTGCTGGTGCTGCAAAGAGCCTTTCTGGCTGACACCAAAGACTGAAACAATTCTAATTTCATGAACTTTAATCATACATTGACTAAGGAATGGGGTCCATTCCCATCTTGATATTAGAAACCCAAAAGACTTGGAGAAATTAAACAAGCCAGGAACCCCAAAAATGCAAAGAAGCTACATATATACGAATGGATTAACTCTACCTAAACCTTGGTCATATTATTTTTACTAAATGCAGTGCTTCTCCTTACTGAGTTTAATCTGGAACCTCACACAAACGGAAAAAAAAAACAAACAAAAAAACCTGCAGTCGATGTTTTTATTTAACCACAGGGAATGGTTAAAAGCCTCCTAATATAATTGTATAACTTAACTTTTCTAAAATCATTATGGGAAGTTCAAGTGCAAAACATATCCTATGCAAAGATATCTTACATCAATTCCAGTTCTTTAATATGTGTGAAATCCTTAATAATACTACATCTCATTGCTGCAAGAGTAATTGCTCATCTCCAAAAGTTATACCTGGTATTTTAATACCATCTCTAACAAAACATATTTTGTCAAAATGTACTGCAGTGACAAATCCTATACATTTATAGTTATTCATAGGTTCATAGGTTCATAGGTGTGTACTAGGCTAATGGCCCTGAGGCCTTTACAAGGCTAGCCCATAGAAGTGCCCTGGCATTGTGCCTCCTGTCACTAGTTCCTAGTGCCTCTATCAAGTAGAGCCACTGGAGTGATCCCCGAGGTGAGCTTTCTATTTTCCATCCACTCATCAAGATTTCTCTTGAAGAGGGCCAGTGAGGTGCTCTGCTTGACATGTATGGGAAGTCTATTCCAGAGCATGGGCAGTCTTTGGGTTATGAACCTGTCCCTCCAGCATGTTCTGTTGATTGTGGTAATGAGGTTGAGGTTTCTGGAGCATGTGGTGCGGAGGGATTGGGATTTCTTCAGATGTAGCATTTCTAACAGAGCTGGGTCAGACATGGCTTTGTAAGTCATGCAGAGATTGCCTCTTAGTAGATGATATGGGACAGAAACTAGCTGGAGTTTTTTGAGGCTGTCCATGTTTGACATGTGTTTAAGGCCTAGGATCCTCTTTGTGAGGTACTTTTGTGGTCTCTCCAGCTGTTGCAGGTGTCTAGTGAGGTACATGCCAAATGAGGCATTATACTCTATGATTGGTCTAATGAGGGAAGAGTAGAGAGAAATGATGACCTCTTTCTTCCTGGATGCAAAACCCTTGGTAATGAGATGTGCCACATAGAAGGACATTCTGACCACAGTGGCAATGTAATGGTCGAAGGAGAGGTTGCTGTCAACCTGTGTCCCCAGATCTCTTATAATGCCTTCAGTGTTCATTGGGCTCCCATCAATGTGGTAATTAGTGGGAACTGAGTTTTTCCCAAAGGGGACAACGACACATTTTTTGGCATTAAGCTTAAGGCCATGGTTTCGATACCAGTCGTTGGTCTCAGTGAAGTCTTTCTGTAGGATGTCTGCATCACTTGAGGAGTTAATAATGGCTTCCAGCTTGCAGTTGTCAGTGAATTTGGTCAGCCAGAGTCCCTCCATGTTGGTCTGGACTTCTGAGAAGTAGATGCCAAACAGGAGAGGACCCAGGACTGATCCCTGTGGGACTCCACTCATGACTGGTCAGCAGTCTGACTTGGAGTCTGCTACTTTCACACTGTGTGTTCTATCTGTGAGCCAGTTTACAACCCACCTAATGATATAGGGGTTGATGCCTAGTTTGGTGAGTTTATCAATAATTCCTGAGTGAGGAATGGTATCAAAGGCCTTGGCCAGATCAAGGTAGGCTGTATGAACTGCCTTACCTTCATCCAGCCTCTGGTGACTGACTTAAAAAAGTCAACCAGGTTGAGCAGACATGATCTATCTTTCACAAAACCAAATTGCGTGGGCTCTAGAGTTTGGAGATTCCCTATATCCTTGTTAATTAGGTCCATGATTATGTGCTCCATAGCCTTACATATCAGACTTGTCAGGCTAATGGGGCGATAATTTTCAGGGTCTGTAGTCACTCCTCCTTTATGGAGAGGGATGACTGTAGCACTGCTCCATTCAGTAGGGACAAAGCTTGAGGTGAGGCTGTGAGTGAACAGAGCACACAGATGTTGTGTCAGTTCACTTTTTAATTCATATAGAACACAGCCAGGGCTATTGTTGGGTCCCATGGAAGCTGTATTCGTGGCCTTAGACAATGCAGCTTTAACCTGTGCTGCAGTAATGCAGGGTGTCTGGCATTCTTCCGGTATTGAGATTGGTCCTTTAGGGGGCAGAGAGGGGTAAAGTTGGCACTGAACCTATCAACCAGTATGTTGGCAATATCTGCTGGCTCAGTATAAGAGGTACCATTGTGCAGTAACTCAGAGCAAATCTGGGTGTTGCCACAGAGATTCTTGATATCACTAAAGAAGGCTTTGTGGTTGTTTTTAGTGTCTGCTGCAATTCTGCCTTTATAGGTGGTTTTGGAGGTTTTGATGAGGGATCTCAACTTTTTGTTGAGGCTAATAAGGGAATCTTTCCAGTCTTGGGACTTCAACTTTTTCTGTAACAGTTTCTTCCTTCTGTTGTAGAGTTTATTAATGGCAGGGGACCACCAGACTGGCTTCCTTTTTTTGGAGGAGAGCATCTTGGTTCTGTTGGGTATGGCTAGTTCCATGCATTTATGTACATGTTCGTACAGTGCATTGGTGTATGATTCGGCAGTCATACATCTATTTTCCATTGGCATGGGTGCCATGAAGTTAGCCACCTCTGTTTTTAGGAGTCCGAAGTCAGCTTTGGAGAAGTTTTTCATGGTAGATACCTTTGTGGGGAGTGTGGGTGAGATGTGGACCTAGAGAAAATAATCTGTGCTCTAACTTTTGAAGGATGAAGTTTATCAAAGTCTCTGATTTTATAACAGTTATATCATCTGTGTAAGCTAAACATAATGGAATGTGAACATGTGGAAAAACAGTCCATCTTTCTGTATCATAGACTATTTCAGATGATTCTTCATGACTGTAACAAAAATATCCACACTTAATGGGCAGCCTTGTTTCACTCTGCCTTTGTACTTCTATTCTCCTACCAACATGAACATTCACTAAAGGCCGAGCCCAAGTATGCTGATATATACTGTCAGTTATATATCTTAATTTAGTACTAGGTCCTAGGACCATTATATTTCAGAATGTCCCATATATCTTCATGACTATATCAAAAGTGTTTTGAACATTTTATGAAAATAAGAGCCCCTTTATCATTTTGTCTACTTGTTATAATTTTTCTTATCAAATTAACATACATAGCTTGACTATCTTTACCTTTCACACCATAAATATCTTATTTCATTGTTTTTTACCCATATTACACTAAATCTTTCATGCAAGTTTTACAAAATATATCAGCATTTGCCGACATTATTGATCTCCAGTTCATTAGTTCTTGTTTGTCTCCTTTTTTCAAAATAAATGCAATTCCTTCACAAAGACAGTCATCTCAATTCCATGTTCTAACCATTTATTCAACACATTCATAGATATCCTTTTATGTTGTAGATTCATGTTTTCAAAAAAAGTACATGGGATTCCATCTGGACCTAGAGATAACACTCGGTTTGTATTTGCTAACACTTTCTGCAGTTCTGACATAAATTTTTTGTATACTTTTATACTTTTCTAATGTATATTTTTGTATTTTCCAGATTTTCTTTGCTACCTGTTTATTACCATATATATTCTTTTAACATATTTTTCAACTTGTTTGCTATTCTACCACTTGTAGCTTTAATGCTTAACATATGACACTGTTCTTAACTCAGAGAAGCTTTATTAGACGTCTCCTTTACTTTGAATAAGCTACACTATAACATTTTTGTTTGTAGACAAAACAAGGGAGACAACACAGTGTGCAGTAGTATTTATTTAACCCTTCAAACATTTCTTAAACAAATCATGCTCAGAGGAGCTCATCTTAGTGACATGGCTTTCATCTACAAATTTTCTAATGAACCTCAGGGTGTTTGACCTCTATTCATAGTATATGATATGCTGGGAAGCATTGTGTGTGCATGTTTGCATTTGTGTGTGTGTGTGTGTGTGTGTGTGTGTGTGTGTGTGTGTGTGTGTGTGTGTGTGTGTGTGTGAGAGTCAGACTTGCTTTCCTGCATAATAAAATTGTCAGTGAAAGACCATTTTCTGAGATGGGCTTATCTAGCTGTGATTCAGTTAAAAAAACACTCAGTGAGATAATCATATCTGGATGCAACAATTAATATTGACTCAGAGTGATTGTTTCTGTCATTTGGCTATGGGCTAAGGTGCCTTTCGTTTAAAATATGTGTGTCTTCCCTGTGTGTATTGTGGAATTCTCTGAGATATTCAGTTTCCTTCCACCAAAAGACCTGCTGATACACAGATTGGTGAGCCTCTAAATTGCCCACAAATATGTCAGAGTGTGTGCAAGTGTGTGTGTTTGCGTATGTGCGTGTCTTCAGTTTCTAGGATGGACTGAGATGGACTGGCATCCCTTAATAATAATAATAATAATAATAATAATAATTATTATTATTATTTATTTTTGTTTTTATTATGCTTTTGCTGTGGTATAACTGAATTCCCTGTCAACCTAAAGTAGGTGAAACAAAACAGGTGTTAGAAAATGAACGCATGAGGAAGGCAACAGCATTATATCCTTCTGTCTCTAACTTAAGATAGATGAGATAAACTAAAACAAATGTGCTCAACACAATCACCAGAGAAAGTATTGAAAAAATCCAGCACGGCAGAGGAAAGTTAGTAACTTTACTCAAATAAAAAACAGTGATAAGCGCTAACTTTCCTCTGCCGTGCTGGATTTTTTCAATATATTTTTTTACTTTCTAAGATAGATGAGATGTTAAAAAAGTAATGTATTTAATATATTTAGTTAAATTAAACTTTGCTTACTGAAATGTCATGCACTGGTATTCATAGCGTAGTGCTCAGATGCATACAAACATTCTGTACACTATGTTTTCCACTCTGGTAGTCTATAGCCATGCATGTGCCACCCTCATCCAAATCCCCTGCCTCCTACAACTAGAGTCTGCAATTTGCAGACCTATTTTTAGATATTAAAATACTCAGTACACTACAGGCTGTATTCTGCAGACCTGATTGTAAATATTAAAATAGAGCATATACATTAAAAATGCCAAACACCATTACGATTTCTGTACACTTTTTGTACACATTGTAGCATGTCCACAATGTACCGCTTCCAAACTGCCATTAATGCTCTCTGTTACATACACTTCATTGTTAATACTTTGATTGTATTTACTAGTTGACCCAGGGACTCCCCAGACTCTGGAATAGACTGCCTGTACATGTCAAGCAGAGCGTCTCTTTGGCCCTCTTTAAAAGGAACCTTGACGATTGGATGGGAGAAAGGAAATTCACCCCGGGGATCACATCAGTCGCCCTGCTAAACAGGGGTCCAGGGAAGTAAATAGTGTGGGAAGAAATAGCCATGGAATTGTTATGGTTAGGCTTGTATAGGCCCTTGGGACAATAGCCTAGTACCAACGTATGAACCTATGAACCTAATCAAGAAGTTCATCTCCATGATATGTACACAATTAGTTGATTTTCATTGTACTGAAGTGTAAGCCAGTGTTTTACTGTGGTATATCATTTTATTAAGCATCATATTTTGTCACATTTAATTTTGGTGTTTTTCCACTGAAAATGGGTACCTGCCCAGTTGGGCTTTTGCTGGTTAACAAAAGGAAACTGATGAATATATGCATAAGCTGCTAGATGTCATCTGTAAATGAATTCACCCCTAAAACAATTATTCATGCCGACTGCACTAGTTTCTACTGCTTAGCTATAATGAGGGCATGGTACTATCATGTTAAAAAGTTAGTGAAAAGCCTGTCCTTTGCTGGAGAAGGCTAAAGCTCTGTGTGTGATGCAGGTGAACTGGAACTAACTAGTGACCTGGTCAATGGAGGAGCTGGTGTGGGGGAGGTAGGAGTGATCAATGCTGTATTTCCCATCCTGATAAAGAAGGATGCATCCTTACTCTGGTATGAAACTGACACAATGCTGATTGGAAAGTGTGTTGTGGTCTGTCAAGCAATGCATGTTCTGCAGGCAGCTGTAGGTGGGTGGGTGAGTAGGTGTAAGCCCACAGTCATCACTGGGCTGCAACAACAGTGCTCACTTCAGTGATGCATACTTAAGCACATCACAGGTAAGGTTAAGGAAATAGAAAATGTCATCTCCAGGAAAATGAGTTTCTGTGAGGGGATCAAGCATAACTTGTCTTTATTGACCATGAGCCCCATGTTCCTGAGGCATGTCAGGATGAGGTCAGGGGGCCTAAAGGATGCCTGGAAGGATCTATTTTCTGTGCATTTTGGCAATGAGGATAAGGAGAAGGGCATCCTTCAAGTTTACTGTCACCAAGAGTGTGATTGAGAAAAGCATTGCTGAAAAGCTTTAAAGGGTGAACATTTTGAATTTTTGAACCCCAAGGAATTTGTTTAGGTTGAGATATCTAAACTGGGACACCTTGAACCCTCTTTACTTGGGGCTTAAAAGAGTCTTAAGTAGAATCATTGGCATTGCTCCCTAAAGGGAACCTTTTCTATAGTTCCTGAGTGAATCATGTCTCAGATGATTTCTGGTATGAGGGTCAGCTGGTCCTTAGGGGCTGATGTAAAGTCTTTTATTTATCTATCCTTTGTTGACCGAGTTCATTCCACTAGGGTTATTGCCTCTTTCAGAGGAGACCCGATGTGGTATTTATACTACTAGGGGAAATTTAGCCAGAGCATTTGGAACTTCCTCTACCTTTTACAGCTGCTAGATGCTGCCAGAAGATTCCTACAGCAGCAAAGAAGAGGCCTAATGGAAGGAGCAGTATGGAGAAGAAGGAGAAAAAAGTTATCAAGAGTTTGGAAGTAGAAAGTGAGACTCTGGAGAAACATCTGTTCAGTATAAAGCTTTAAAATGTAAACAAAGATTCCTGTGTGGTGGATGTTACAAATGATCAGCATTTAGCTGTCTCCATGAAGAAGTGAGTAGGCGAGTCTGTGGTCCAGATAACAGAACTGGCATCAGGAGGACTTGCAGATGATGCTCTGTTAAAAATAATTGAGTAGGATGATTCAGATGACCGTTCTGCTGTTTCATGGGGTTAGATGGAGGATAACTTTTTTGGAAGTGCTGAAAATGGTAATGTGGAAAAGGAACCAGGTGATGTGGAAGCAGAGAATGTGACAGTCAAAACTTAGGCAACAGTGACAGAAACTAAAACAGAAAAGCAGCTTCAAACTGAGAAGGTGTCTGGTTTTTGTGGCAGCAGATAATGCCTAAACTAAAATGTATGCAACAGTGACAGCAGGCAAAAAAGGAGAGCAGCAACAAACTATGAGTAAAAACTGTTTTTGTAAATAAAATAGCAACTGTGAGAATAATAACAAAAACTGGCACTGTAATAGACATTAAGTATGGGACAATTTGGTAACTGTTCTAGGTTTTAGAAATTTGATCTTTTATACATACTGGGACAGAGACTTTTTTGTAACTTAACATTTGAAATTGACGAACAGATGAAATTTCTAGAACTGTGTAACAACAAGAGTGACATTTATCCATGGAACAAGTATTTGTTTTCTGGTAGTAACATAACATTAAAAATGTTACTTTGCAGTTTAGAACTGATGAACTGGAAGCAGATGATATTAAAAAATGCATATATGTTCTGTGCGAAACCATTGATAATACTGCGAAAGTCAGAGATGAGAGAAACTTATAGACTGGAGAGTGAATGTTAGAAGCTGTTTTGAAATGTGGAAAAAAAAAACACGGTGAAACACTTGCCAAACGTTATTCTTGTGGTGGTCATAGAGGGGCATTAAAATATGCTGGCCATCCTAAGTTATGATTGTTTTGTGGAGACTTTTCTCATTTAATTAATAATTGTGACAGGGTACAATGTAACCAGTTTGGGGAGAAAGGACATGCAACAAGAAGGTATGTGCCTGAATGAAGGTTGAGTAAAAAAGGAACATTTTTGGATGGATTGTCAAGAGCTAACAATAATGAATACAAAGTGTAAAGGGAAGAATACATGCACGAGAAAGGAGAACAAGAGGATTGGGGAGAGGGTGAACTAGGTGAAGAAAAACTGTTTAATAAGAAGAAAAAATATGGAGGGGAAAAATGAGGAGAGAGAGTGCATGTAGGAAGAGAGGTGAAGAGAAGGGATTGAAACTAATATTTTTTAAAGTTCTGGCCAGTGAAAAATCAGATTCTGAGAATCAAGTATTATTTGTACATAAAACCAGGAAAAATATTAATTTGGGGAAGCTTAAAAACAAGAAAACAAAATTTAAAAATATTTCCACTAAACTTAAAAAGAAGAAAAAGCAACAATTTTAGAGTATTTTCAATAAATGGGGACAATATTAGTAACACTGTAAGAAGGATAGGGATACTGAAATCGTGTGCTAAATGTGGTGTGGATGGTAGGGGATGTAAGATTCCTGACAAGTGAAGAAAGACTACAAGCAGAAGAAAATGTGAGCACTGAAATATAATAAGGAACTTAGAAAGTGAACATTACTCTGGAGTGGCTATGTTGTGTAAAAACAGTGAACATACCAGATATAATGCAGTTAAGGACAGGAAGATTAACTGTTGTGGTTGTGAGGTGGAGGGAACATATTCCGAGAATTATAGTATTATATGCATATATAACTAGCAAGGACAGAGAGAATCTGTTTCATCATAGACAATGTGGTAGTTAACATGAAAATTATAACTTCAGGGGACTTCAATTGTGATTTAAGGGGAAAATGTAAAACCACTGAGAAAGTCGTAAAAAATACTGAAAGTGATAAAATGTGTTAATTAGCTGGATAGAACAATAGTAAATGGATGTATATATGGGGGGATTTGGATCTGAAATTTATTTTGTTGTATTATCGTAAGGTATAGGAGTAGGAGATAATGATACAATTGTGACAGCTTTCTCAGACCATTTAGCAATATAGATTGAGGTGATGAAAGAAAGGGAGGATATTAAAATAAGAAAGCGAATAAAAATAATAAATAATAAATTATGGGATGAAATTATATTAAAATAAGAAAGTAAATAAAAAGAATAAATGCAAAATTATGGGATCAAATTAGAGAGTGGGAAGTATTGCAGTTATGGATGGATCATACAACTATGAAGGACTTCTATAAAAACTGGTCTGAATGGCGGATTGAATTTAAAAAGAAGTATAAACACTGTGTTTTATCAATGGCAAGATGATTTAAGACTGGAAGAGAAAGTGACGTATGGGGAAATGTATAGAAAGGTATTATAGACTTTAGAGGATAATACAAAAGAGAATTATGATATGGAAAAGAATTGTATTAAAGAAATTCAGAAAAAATAAGGCATTACTGTTTAGGCAGAGATATTCCCCAGAATTCAATAAGCAAAAAAAGTCTGTGCAGGAATAGTGTAGCAGTTCCTATATGGAATATGGCTGCCGAGCGATCGAGTAAAGAAGCCTGAGGATGTGCCCGAGCATGTTAACACTATTCTGCCATGGACATGACTGGATTATAATAATGACATCATTTGCTGGTAAAAAACATGCAAATTAGGTCAATTAGTGATCCAGTAAGCAGGCAGGCATGTGTGGCAGAATAGTGTAGCATGCAGAAATGTAATCAGCTACCAGCCGAATACATTTCTGCAAAAATCAAAACAGAGGCATGGCAGTTCAAACTAAAGCATGTATTCTAATCCTTAGGCATGCCAATGACCAAATATATGGCCATTGGAGTGGAAAAGTGTTCCAAAATTATAAAATTCAAAGTTTATTTTTTTGGCCGATCTCTGCCGTTTAAGCATAGGACAGCGGCGCTCAACCGAGATTGTGATGAAAATAAAGAAAATAATCTGAAAAGTAAATTTTAAGTGAAATCTGTATTTTGCCATTATAGTCTATGGCATGCAGGATCAAAACAACAGCAGGAAACAATGGTTGCTAAGGGGAAAGGGTCTGGTGTAGTGCTGTAACTAGGGACTAAGGCAGTAGGGTATGTTAATGAGGGAAATTTACTGAATCACAAAAAGAAGACAAATAACAAACTGCACCTAACCATGTAGGAGCTATAAGGCAGTGGTGTAAGCAGGAGAAGCAGCTGACATGAAAAGAGGGTGTGTCATACTTGGTGTAAGCACATTGGAGGTCTACGGCCCCCAGATGAGCTTAGCTAAGCACAGCTAAGCAAGGGAGTGTGTCTCAAGCTGTATTGACTTATTCCATGAAATGAAGAGTGTGTTGGTGTCCAGGGTAGGGCCATTTCTCATTGTTTACCTTAGCTAAATGGGTTTGTGCAGTGCGCACTGGGTTTAAAACAAAAACAAAAAAACCCTGGAAATAGCAGGACTGTTTACATTTGGGCACTGTGTTTGCGCGGTGCGCCTCAGGGCTTAAAAGTGTTGGAAATGGGAAGGGAAAAAAAGGAAATAGCAGAATAAAAGCAATCAAGTACAAATAACATAGCTGGCTGGTGGAATGCATCATAGTCAGCCAGTCATACAGGCAGCATCTGCAGCACAACAGTATAAACTATACAAACATCTTACAGTCAGGTTTTG
Source organism: Protopterus annectens (assembly GCF_019279795.1). Taxonomy (NCBI): domain Eukaryota; kingdom Metazoa; phylum Chordata; order Ceratodontiformes; family Protopteridae; genus Protopterus; species Protopterus annectens. The sequence continues at coordinate 977,024,498 of NC_056747.1, forward strand.
CCACAAACTCTGCACCACTGATGTACACATGTAGGGGAATTTTAACCAAAAACATGTTAGGGGCTGCCATTGCTTTGATCCATCAGTATGTGTAGAGGCTGAGGGCAGTGAGGAGGATAATGCTGACAACCACCACAGACCAAGGAGGAAAAGAGTGTTCAGACCCAGGGTAACGTACCAGGGGCTACATGATCTGGAGATAGTAGACCGCTACAAGGTGGATAGAGACATGTTTCAGCAAATCATCGAGCTCTGCCGGTTTCAACTCAGACCCAGAGCCAACAGAGGGGAACCCATCCCAGTGGATACCAAGGTATGTGTAGCCTTAAGAATACTAGCTACAGGTACTTTCCAAAGACCTACTGGGGACATCATGGGGGTCTCACAGGCATCCACATCCGGGTACTCCACCGGTTCCTGGATGCCATCCTACCACATGCTGGTGAGCACATTTACTTCCCGAAGACCCGTGAGGAGAGGACCAGCAATATGCGTCTCGTCCACCATGTAGCAGAATACCCAGAGGTGCTGGGTGCGATAGACTGCACGCACATCCACATCAAAGCACCACCTGGTGAACAGGATAGGGTCTACATAAACCACAAGGGCTTCCCTGCCATCTACTGTCAGGCTGTGTGCAATGCCCAGGGCATTATCATGAATCTGTGTTCTGGCAGCCCTGGAAGCTATCACGACTCCCACATCTGGCATTAATCACAGCTGTACCAGCCATTTGCCAGTGGTGACATCCACTATGGCCATCTGGTGGGGGATGCTGGCTATGCACTGGAGCCGAGGATGATGACACCCATCAGAAATGCACACCCACCCACTCAAGAATGCCATAATGAGACACACGCATAAACCAGGATCATTATAGAGCATGTGTTTGGGATGCTCAAGTCATGGTTCCGCTGCCTTGACATATCTGGTGGAGCCTTGCAGTACTCTCCAGCTACATGTGCACACATGTTCATAGTATGTGCCATGCTACACAATATGATCCTGTGGAAACAGCTGCAGCAGGAACAGCATGGGGAAGGGCCACACAGCTCCCCACCATTGCCAATGTCCCCACAGGCACAGAGGGACTCAGAGGAGGAAGTCCCTGAGCCTGTTCCTGTAGGCAGACAGAGGCTTACCCAGTATGCCCAGCCTTGGCAAAGAGGCAATGCATAGCACACACACTGACACTGTAGGGACCCAGGAACTGACACCTCTCTCTGACTGGCGCACACAGTAAAATGGATGACACACACATTACATTACCTGTAAATTACCATGTATAGGCAGTGTACTGTATGCATCCAACATAGGCAGCCCTCAAGCACCATCCTCACAACTGCCGCAGGCACAAGGTAAGTCAGTCTTCTTAACAATAAATGAATGGATTAGTATGTTTTGGTAGCATATCTATGGTAATGCTGCATGCATGCAAGGGAATGGGGTGCCCTACTGGGATAGCAGCAGACAACTGACAGCTATGTGGGACACCAGGAAATGTCTGCACAATACTGGCTTCCCCACACTATGCATTATCATTTAAGGTGACAACTCCCACTGCAGTATATGTGGGAGGCCAAGTAAGGGGGGGTCATAGGTCACATGCATGGATGTCACTGTGGGGATCCCATACTCACCCCTAGACTCACACAGCAAGTCAGCTGTAGAAAACCATAAAGGAATGCCTGGCAAACATCCACAAATGGCAACAATGATGGAATACCCCCTACAGGCTTACACAGTGATATCACAGCAGGCCTTGCATTTACAGTAAGGCTCTGAAGGGTAAGAAGTCTGGAACTCAATTGTAAAGCATTAGAATCTAACCTGTGGTCTCTAGTGATATGCCTCTATTTTCCAAGACAAGGCACAATACTATGCTAAATGGAGCCAAAATGTAAAGCCAATATCAGTACATTCTGTGCAAATGTGTACTGTTGACAGGTGTGCTCCCACTACACACACATATTCTCATAGAAATGCAGTAACACGTAAGTTTGTAGGGTAATATCAGCAGAGCACACATTGCCAGGGCTGTCCCAATCAACATGATAACTTGTTGCATGTCCACAATATGCAGGGGTCAATGAGCTATGTATATGTGTGGGGAATACTGTCAGGATGTGGCCAGCAACTTCTCACAGATGTTGTGGCCTAGTGGCCTAGGTACAGTACTGTGGTAGACAGGGCCATGTTCCATGAAATGCAGTGCCAATTGCATGTCAGCTACACGTATGGTGGGAGTTGTACACACTGTCCAGATTTCAATATCCATTATTGCTGGGAAGCTGGACAGGTCATGTACAGGGGAACAGACATATGAACAGTACCTATGTTAACCTACCCAGTGCCTACCATACCTCACAACTGTACAGACCTTTTGCAGAATGTACACAGGTTTGCATCTTATTTGTGGTGTCTTTATTCCGAAATAGTGGTTGTCTGGCAAATCACTGGTAAACCAAGAAAGTCTAATGTCAGAAAATAATGATGGATTGTAGTGTCTCAGACTTCATACCCTATAGAAAAATGCATGCTAATGCAAAATCTGTTATTGTATCACCCTTCCAGGTTTGTAAGGCCAGTAGTTACAATGGTCTGTATATTTAGGCCTTTGTCACCCAATTACTCATGGCTTTGCCCAGATGTCTGGCTCACATACGTAGAGAGGTATGGTGCCTAGTAGCACAGCAGTGCTTTCTGTCACTTACCATTGTCACCCCAGGGGGGGGTCCACTGCCTGGCAGCGTGGGAACATATGAGTGACAGAATGCACTGCCTTGCTACAGATAGCCTGCATCAGTCTCACATGGCCTCTGGCAAAGGCACATGCCTCACCTATAGTGCCTTTGTAGGGAATGTCATGGGGTCCATCCTACCAACATAATACAGTCAACAAAATGCAAATGTAAGGCCATGCTGCTAAATGCTAGTAGCATACCTCTCAACCTCGTAGAGGAAGAAATCTGTACAAAGCCATACTTGGTGGGATAAAGGCTCAGCTATAGTGACACATTTGAAATATTGCTCTCATAATGTTAGAAAGTTGATAGAATAGTGTAGTAGCATGGATGTCATGAAGGGTGTGAAGTCTGAAACTCTAATGTTCTGTCATTATTCCCCGACTGCAACCCTGAGTGATTTGCAACAAACGTGCTAGAAAACCACAATGTTAAGGGAGACCGACCAGATATATGAGTCATGACTCTGGATAATCTGTGAGAATCTGTACAGTTGACAGGTATGGCCACACCAGGATATGACCTTTCAGGTAAGAAGAAGAATACTGCACAACCAGGAGATCCCCAGCCAGTATATCACCAAGGTACTGGACCTTTTACACAGCTTCATCAGTCAATCGGCTGTAGCCACACCTCTCAACTGGCTGGGTTGTTCAAAAATGTCTAGCCTTTACCTCATAATATAGGT